>NC_090265.1:1742704381-1742911881 GCF_040414725.1 Anabrus simplex | reverse complement strand
CAACCTCAGACATTACATTCTATAAATATGTTTTACTTAGTTTTGTCACAGTTTCGTGTGAGATTCCTTGCAGAGATTAATACCACTTTGGAATTCGCTGTTGTGATTCTGAACACGCTTCCCACTCTAATATGTGAGATAAAACTTAAAAAATCTCGGTATCAAAGGCTGAAATCACTTCTCAGAAATTGGCGAGGCAGGTAATGTCGTTTACACCCGGATTTGGTCCAGAGCTTAAGATTTCATCAGCGTAGTTTGCGCGTGGGCGACGCGTTTCGGATAATATCGTCATGACGTTTGAGAAACGCACTTGTCAGCTCAATGTAACCGACGAGAGAGTGCGACATACCCGGCAGTACTCTATCAGATCTCGCTCTTGAATGAATGTTATACAGAGTATAAAGAAACAAGTAGAAACATTATTCCATTTTTGCACGACTGCGATGTCGCGATCATAGCGATAAGGCGTATAGTTTCACATGGAATATGAACAACAGGAGTGAGATTTTCTCTTTCGAAAATTCCTCGTGCAATAGCCAGCATTCCAACCTAAGAGGCTTTGCCAGAGGGATAGGCCTATGTCTTATATAAATAGTAAAATCTAGACCAAAAGTGCAGAACTTTTTATCCACTAGTTTGTCACCATCGCTGATTTGCAAGAGGGAGAATCATATCAGGTGCACCATCATAACATCAGTTGTTAAAAGATATAGCCGACGGAAATAGTCAATCGTTGAGGTGAATGGTGTGATCCTATTATTTCACATTCCCGCTTGTTGTCATTTCTTGATGGGTGCAGTACTTTTGCAACTGACTGTTGGCAGAGGCCGGATCAAAGCGTAGCTTCCACCGAAGTCTCAGTTTCACCCATGGCTGTGACATTATGGAAGCTGCTGGGTATGGGTCTTGCTAAGTAATGACATTCGCAGCATGAACAGTGTGTGTGGTTGTTATGAATGAAACTGTAGGGAGTTTGATTCTTTTCGAACCCTTTTTTCCTATTTTAGGTCAGGGTTATAATATAGTACTGATATCTGGATACCATCCAAACAATATTTAATTGACTCACTAGAAAGAGTGCAGGTAAAATTTATGAAGTGGGTGAGTTACTGGGGCTTCGGAATTTAAGATGACATCTTCATTATATGATGAGTTTTGCCAAGAGCTGTAAATGGAGTATTTACTGCTGCGTCGCAAATGTGCTAACGCAGTGTTCACAGTAAAATGCATAACAAATAGAATAGATAGTCCAAGCTACTGCAGCTAATACCACTTCATTTTCCGACCCGAAACACCGGGCACAGAGTAACCTTTCATGAGATCAAGTGTAGAACGGAACACCACAGGAGTTGGCGGTTAATACAGACACTGCGGTGTTGGGGAATCTGTAGATTGCTTCTGTTCTGATATAACGACAATTAGAAAGGCAGTATTACATATGGCAAAATAATAGATCTCTAAGTAGTATTGTTATATCTTAATTTTTGAACATTATAGTTTGTGATTACTTGTAAATGATATGTAATTATACGTAAATAATAAGTTAGTTGTAGGAAATAGAATATAGGTGTAGTACGCTCAACTGGCGTTATGAAAACTTTGGTACGTAAATGGCGTTGTGGGGTCTAAATTGATACCATAGAATGGATAACCTCAAACACCCTTTATTTAAGTTTCAAAAATAAATACAGTGCGTATCAATTATATTTCCTTATACCTTTTGCATTACCTACAATGAGAAATTAATATATTTACTGATTATAGATTGTGAGATAATGCACAATTGTTTTACCGTCACTGATTTTAAAGGAAAATCGCACTCGCGTGAATTAAACTTAAATGAAAACAAATTTGAAAAGTTCATTGCTCCAAAGCAAATTGCCTGTTGGGTTCGGTAACTGACCACTTCTATCTGTTCCTACCAGAGAAAGATGACGGCTCGTTATGGACATCTAGGCTGTCCGTGAAACTTTCCTCTTCGTCTTCCTCATCTTCTTCTTCTGAATCCGTGTCGTGCTCGGAATTGTAATCTGGATCATTTTCATCTGAGAGATCGCTGTCGTCACTTCCTTCGGCATCTTCCTCTAAAACACTGCGATCCTAGGATGCCAGGGCGAGATGTGGAAGCCATAGCAAGGTTTACACGAAGAAAAAGTACCAAACACGCACTTCGAATGAAATATGAACACTTACAAAATTTTAAGTCACGACAAATTTCGTAACACAAACGCCGTTGTGGGGTCGTAAACGGCACCACACAAAATTTAAATCAAGTTCCTCAGAAAACCAATATTTACTAAACGCTACAACTCCAGATAGCAGTTGACCTTGCGCTAAGTAACAACTACAGTAAATGGCGATAGCCAGAACGGAATACGGAGGGAGCGCCAGGGTTGTACAAAATCACTGGTATCTTTAAAGACCCCACAATGCCAGTCGAGGGTTAATAAATCTATCTATCTATCTATCTACCTATATATCTATGTGTTGCTCATAGGGTCAGTTGTGCTACAATAACACTTTCTGGCCCACTAAAGAAAGCAATGGCAAACCACCTCACTCCTCATCTTGCCTAGTACGCCTCATTTTGACAGCACTATCCGTTGTTGCGATTTACCAGTAACTGCGTAACCTTTGGTGTTACTATTTGAGGATCCAACCAGCCTCTGAACTGATGACCTAACAGACATTTCCGAAAGATACCAAGTCCAAAAACTTCAAAATTGTGAATATGATGGAGAACGTACATAGTCGAAACGGCCCAAATGTACGCCAATCCAACCAGCCTCTGGGCTGAGGACCTAATAGACATTTCCAAAAGATAACAACTTCAAAATCGTGAAGATGGAGAACGTACGTAGGTAGGAACCTATATAATATGAAAGAAATAGCCACAACGGCCCAAATCTACGCCAAATAGGGCGTTAAAAATCACGTTTGATAGGCTACCAATAAGTACAAAATCCCACGGAGTGAATTGGCCAAAATATAATGTATCCATGCAGCCATTGTAATATGTGAGATAAAACTAAAAAACTCTCGGTATCAAAGGCTGAAATCACTTCTAAGAAATTGGCGAGACTGTAATGTCGTTTACACACGGATTTGGTCCAGAGCTTAAGATTTCATCAGCGTAGTCTGCGCTCTTTAAATATGGCTGCCGGGCCGAGTAGCTCAGACGATTGAAGCGCTGGCCTTCTGACCCCAACTTGGCAGGTTCTATCCTGGCTCAGTCCGGTGGTATTTGAAGGTGCTCAAATACGTCAGCCTCGTGTCAGTAGATTTACTGGCACGTAAAATAACTCCTGCAGGACTAAATTCCGGCACCTCGGTGTCTCCGAAAACCGTAAAAGTAGTTAGTTGGACGTAATGGAAATTACATTAATTATTATTGAATATAAATAAATAAATAAATAAATAAATAAATAAATAAATAAATAAATAAATAAATAAATTAATTAATTAAATAAATTAAATAAATAAATAAATAAATAAATAAATAAATAAATAAATGTAAATATGGCTAACGTATAAAACCAACCATAAAAAATTAATTCTACATGAGCAATCACAATTTGTTGCAGCTTTCCTTATAAATTGACAATTTGCACTTTCCTTAATTTGTATATTTTTTAAGTTGCTTTACATCTCACCGACACGGATAGGTCTTATTGCGACGAAGGGGCAGGAAAGGGATAGGACTGAGAAGAAAACAGCCGTGGCGTTAATTAACGCACAGTCCCAGCATTTGTCTGGTGTTAAAATGGGAAACCATGGAAAACCATCTTCAGAGCTGCCGACAGTGGGGTTTGGACCCACTATCTCCCGAATACTGAATACTGGCCCCACTTAAGTGACTAGCTATCGAGATCGGTTCGTTAGTTTGCTAGAAGGGGATATTATTATGTGCGATGCAATGTTCGTGAGAGGAAGCAGTGATATGCCGGCTGCAATTCGAAGTGAAATTGGAATGAAATAGAAAATAATTGAATCGGTTATTTGAGAAACCACACACATGTCCATTTTCGGACAAAATAGTTTTAATGCATTTAAAATTATATGTATTCCCGTAAGCCTTCGTGGCTCAGGCGGCAGCGCGTCGGCGTCTCTCACCGCTGGTTTCCGTGGTTCAAATCCCAGTCACTCCATGTGAGATATATGCTGGACAGGTTTTTCTCCGGTTAGTCCGTTTTTCCGCATCATCTTTCATTCCTGCAACACTCTCCAATATCATTTCATTTCATCTGTCAGTCATTAATCATTGCCCCAGAGGAGTGCAACAGGCTTCGGCAGCCGGCACAATTTCTAACCCCCCCCCCCCCCAAGACGGGAGCTTCATTCGTTCCATCCTTGACCTGGTCACTGACTGGAAAGCAGGTTGTAGGTTTTCTTTTCTTATATGTATTCCCATCATTCAGAGAGAAAGCATATATATCCGTCTCATTATAAGGATCTTGAAAATTTTCTCCTGGTCTACTCCTAATAGGCAGGACATATCTGAGGGACTTAAATAACAATGACGTCAAGACATTCTCTTGGCGTTATTGTTAACAGGGAGGATGAGAAACTGTAATAAGTGATATTGTTAAGATGGACAATGTTGGATAATGTTCTGAATTTTGACTTTAATGTTGTTGTATGAACGGAAATTTAAAGATAAAACTTACTTACATAATTAAAGTTTGATACGTAGTTTACCTAAATGTTTGTAGGCATTTTGTTATGTTTTTTGCTATCAAGAATTTATTTCATTGAGAAACCACACATGTACCATTCCCCATAGGCAGATAAAACCTTTAATAACTGTGGCGAAATTAGGGCTCCTGGCCCTTTCTTACAGTTAACCACACATATATTATTACCTACTAATACTATGAAACTGCTAAACTTAAGACAAAAATATGGATATATACACAAAAAAGAAAGAAAGAAAAAATGAACTGCCTACATAATACATATTTGAAAAATACTAACTACAACACCTCAAAAAAATGTAAGAGTAAAAATACTAGCCAGCTTAATAAAAATATTCCATGGAATGTAACTAATTGTATTCTTGCAGCACTAAATCTAAATTAAATACTGTAATTACTACTAGTTATGTTTAGCCTACTTCTAATTGCTAAATACGGATCTTTTAAAATTTAATTAAATTGTTGATATACGCTGTTGAATCAGAAAGTCATTAAATCCGAAAAAGAGCTTAATCAATGCAGTTAGGACGAAAGTTACAAATTGAAATGTTACAGAACTAAACTTAATTTGAATGATCGTATTAACTCAAAATTTTATTTAATTGTACAATAATCACACAACATCATAATCACTCGTTCCACTCATAAAGGTACCTCGCTGGAAGCATCATTCTTTTTTGAACTTTTTTTTAAATGATCAGAATTATCACAAAAGACCTGATGAATACTTGGTATAAAAACCAGACACAAATTCCAAACATAAGAAGCTGCAGGCAGTTTTTTCCACTTTTCTCGAAACTAGTAGTAGTAAACATGTGTGGTTTCTCAAATAACAGATTCAATTCATTCGTAAGAGCCCATTTGAACTACCTATGAATATCCTCATTTACAATTCCATCTGGTGTCTCTGTCCTGTACTTCTTACATTACAAAAGAATGTAACACCTCGATGGGGAATTCCGAGGTCAATGACAGACCTCAGACACACTGTTACGCAAGCCGCAGGTGGGTTGTATTGTTTATGAGGTGGTTTTGCTTAGAATTTGATGTTAACAAATGCTCACGTAATGATAGTCCGTGGAAGAAACATGCTCTCTTGCAATCGAGTGAAGAGGATTTCAGACTGGAGCAGCCAGGAAATCATGTTTCATATTCTTCGTAATTGTATGGTTCTAGACAACGCCTAGTTCAACAGCCTGAAGGTCGTATGGAATTTGTTTTGTGGCGAAGCTTTTCAGTTGTCTTAGTTGGTGAGTCCCACGCACATAGAAATACAATATTTCTCCACAGAGTGAGAAGAATAAAATCTATCTGGATATAATAATAATAATAATAATAATAATAATAATAATAATAATAATAATAATAATAATAATAATAATAATAATCACGTAATGAAGACGGATACAGCAGATCGATAACAGGATCGTTCAGCCATATTTTACAAGAGCAGGGATGGCGACCAGTGGACCCCAGGAGTAGAAAGAGATATGACGGAGTTTGGATAACAGACGATATAATACAAGACAGAACAACTTTCAGAAGATTGGTACAAAATTTCAAGGGTTTCCAGGAAAAGGAAAAGGAGAAGAGGAAAGGAAGTAACAGCTAGACTCAAGAGAAAAATAATAATAATAATAATAATAATAACAATAATAATAATAATAATAATAATAATAATAATAATTTTACCGGGAGGTACACCTGCCCCGTTTATTCAAATGAAGCGGCTTGTAAAATGCCATCTTAAATCTAGAACTGGTAACAACTAGCGCAAGAAGTTTGAACTTTTGTCAACAGATGTCTCTACTACAAACTATGTCTATGCCCTCTGTTGTGAAGAGGAATTATTAAAATTGTTAAGTATATTTTGTATTTTAAGGGTTACTACACTGAGTTGATTATTCTTTGTTTTTTGGTATGTTAAAGCAAATACAGTAGAGACAATACGCGACACTCTGCGAGATATCGAGGGACAGCGATTAGAGCTCTGTCTAGCGGAGTGACCTGAGAGTTACTGGTTCTGTCATAAGAGCACGTGTACTTGTTTGTGAAGTCTTTGCGGTTATTTATGAGTTTGCATTAAGTTGACATAAGTAAATAGTAGCGCGTGTCATTCCTTTATATCTCCTGTCAATATGAATGGAAAGATATGTGCTCCGTTTGGCTGCAATAACCTACTATGAAGTGCAGAAGGATTCGCGGTCTTTCTTCCGTTTCCCTCGTGACATGAAAATATAAGTAAATACTGTGTTTGCATATATATTCTTCCAGTTACAAAGATACTTTTATAGAAGACCTATCTCCTAAACTTCTGACCTGCGCGACCCATATTCTAACTGGCTTAAATTATAAGAAGCTTATTTTATTGTGTTAGTGCAGCAGTTAACCTTCAATACCGATGTGTTGTTGCAGGTGTGATCTGTGGGTTTTGATTTAATTCAGGAAAATGCATATGCATATGTGTATGGCTGGTTGTGTTGCAAGTTACCCCATTTGGAATGCCGTAATGCGTTGTCAAGCACTGAAGAAAATATGGGTGATTTAAGAAATGTGATGATGATGCAAATTTGCTTTACCCTAATGTAATGGCAAGTATTGCTTATAGTGAAATTTCGAATGTTTTTGCGGCTAAATTTATAGAATTTCTTTATGTTAGTAGGCTTCAAGTTAAAAGGAAAATTGTCCAGCTCTTAAATGTAAATTCATTGAATCATGTGTGTAAGGGATGTGCCGATATTTTTATTGACAAGTGTCCTAATGTGGTGTACAATGCTCTTAAATGAGAAAAAAAGGACAAATCTAGCCGTGAAAGTTCAGGCAGGTATGCTAAAGGTAAAAAAGTAATGCATAAATGAAAGATCAAGCCCTTTCACAACAGTCCATTTCACATCTTGATTATATGTCTAATTTCAGTCTTTAAATAATAACCTGTTAAATAATTTTTCAATCATATGTCCAGAATTGCTTTAGCAACTTTGCAGTTAATGTTTTAGCAACACTTTCTTTCTAGACGTAATTTATTTATCCATTTCCGTATATACAGTACATTTCCATCGATATTTGAATTTAGCGCGAGTTTTCAGGTCACGCCAATAGGAGCGCCACTTGCGAATTGTCTCCCATTTTAACAAGGCTAAATCCGGAAGTGTCGCGTATTGCCTCTTTGCTAATGGACAAGATGGCGGCTATACATGAGCTCTTATGGGACTAACTCTAGGGATCTGAACCAGAGACTACTGTGCAAGATGGCCGCCATGCGCATTCCACTTCTAGCTACGCGCTACGACTTCTGACACTTTCAGAAAATAGGATGTCGTCATCTTATAGAATACTGTTGAAAGAGGCAACTAAAAGGGGCGCCTGACTCAGGGTTTTTAGCTGAGTCTAGGCATGATGTGTGCTAAGTTGTTGTCTATCTAACCTCCCTTGGCCGACTCTTGTAGGACACTTTATTCCGGGGTGGTTGGGGGTTGAGTAGATAAAGCTCTTTTAGGGGACACTCTTGCCTTGGGTAGGAGTCGAGCAACCTGTGCTTTTGTTGTGTCTGCATTGGTGAACTAGGGGTCTTTAGCAGAGTCTAGACATGTTGTGTGCTAAGCTGTTATCTATTTAACCTCCTTAGCCAACTCTTGTAGGACACTTTATTCTGATGTGGTGATGTTCTAGCAGAGTAAAGCTCCTCCAGGGACACCCTTGTCTTAGGTAGGAGCCGAGCAACCTGTGCTGTTGTTGTGTCTGCATTAGCGAAATCGCGGGGTCTTTAGCTGAGTCTAGACGTGTTGTGCGCTAAGCTGTCGTCTATTTAACTTCCTTGGCTAACTCTTGTAGGGGACACTTCAACCATAGAGTAAATGTCACTCCTAAGGATTTGAACGTGGAGTTGCCATAAACTCAAACCGAAAGAGCTTATGTGTAATTCAAATATCCTCAACCTGATTGAAATGTGCGCACGATGAAGGTGTCCTGACTACAGTAAATGTGGAGACATGCATATCTCAGCAGAAAGAAAAAATGACTTTGCGATCTAAGCTGTATTTTTCCGATCTGATGTTGTAAAGGACGTGACGTTACTACAACTCTTGCAACTATGATGACGTTACTCTACTTAGATCTGAATTCTTTTATGAGGTAAGGTGGAGGGGTAGAATTTTATTAATGGTATACTGCTAGTCGTAAGGGTGACTCAAAAGGGACGGGCTAACTCAGGGGAGACCTGTGCTTGGACACAGGGGTAAATAGACATACACAGAGCCTTATAGAGCCATTCTCTAATTCTTTTCTTCTTCTTCCTTTTCTTCTTTATCTGTTTACTATCTCGGGTCGGTGTTTTCTATCGGACTCAGCAAGGACTCTACCGCCTTAAGGACAGTGTCCTGGAGATACAGACTCTGGGTCGGGGGATACAACTGAGGAGGATGACCAGTACCTCGCCTTACATGGCCTATCGTTAACCTCTTAGGACTTAACTGTTGACCTGATTATGGTTAAGAGTGCTAGGTTAACCCATGCATATGAGGCTAGGCTTAACTTTACAAGGGCGTTATAGTCACAAGTTTGAGATTCGATATTACGCTCAACCTAACTAGACGATATGAGACATGATCCAGGGACTTTGATGCTGAGATTGGTGGAAGCTTACGACTACACATAGGACTAGGGATTTGGTGGGAGGTGTAATACAAATGCTTTATTTACAGACGGCGGAATATTGGGAAGCATCTTCGAAGTTCTTTCTTGCTAGGGGCTTTACGTCGCGCCGACACAGATAGGTCTTATGGCGACGATGGGATAGGAAAGGCCTAGGAGTTGGAAGGAAGCGGCCGTGGCCTTAATTAAGGTACAGCCCCAGCATTTGCCTGGTGTGAAAATGGGAAACCACGGAAAACCATTTTCAGGGCTGCCGATAGTGGGATTCGAACCTACTATCTCCCGGATGCAAGCTCACAGCCGCGCGCCTCTACGCGCACAGCCAACTCGCCCGGTCTTCGAAGTTCTAAAATACAAAGAGCCTAGCATGAACATATCAGCAAAAAAATAACTGCACGGGCAAGTTGACTAGCTTTGGATGTATTCGCTGACACATAGAATAAAAAAGTGGCCGTGCGCGTAGAGGCGCGCGGCTGTGAGCTTGCATCCGGGAGATAGTAGGTTCGAATCCCACTATCGGCAGCCCTGAAAATGGTTTTCCGTGGTTTCCCATTTTCACACCAGGCAAATGCTGGGGCTGTACCTTAATTAAGGCCACGGCCGCTTCCTTCCAACTCCTAGGCCTTTCCTATCCCATCGTCGCCATAAAACCTATCTGTGTCGGTGCGACGTAAAGCCCCTAGCAAAAAAAAAAGAATACAAAGTTTATTTTTTTCTTACAAGTTTGCAACTTAGGCACAATCACGCAGGAAGACCTAACCTATCTTCATACTGAATACCCAATATAATATGTAAAAAATAATGTGGTGCCGGAATTTAGCTCTGCAGGATTTTGCGAATTATCAGAATTCTCGAATACAGAATAAAATCCCTACCTACACTTGACCTTCGATGCCCCTGCAGGCCTAACGTTGCGTTGACCACGCGTTAACCTCCTAGGACTTGACAGGATACTAGGTAGATGGTGTAAGACTTAATACGAAATATGATTTATTCATTGAGACGTAACGTTGAAAAGCAACCTTAGGTCTAGGGGAGATGAGCGACCGCGCAAGGTATCAGCCAAAGAAAGACAAGGGCTACGAAAGGCGTGAAAATTAAAGACTCCTTAGCCCTCGCAAACCTAATAGCGTGGGGGTCGGGAAAGACCAAGAGTTAACCGAGCATGATCGAATAGGATAGATAAAAGTGAGTGGTCTAACACAAGTAAGTAGAAGCATGCGTATACATGGACTCTTATGGCACTAACCCGGTGGAGGCTGTGCTAGGGCTTTTTTTCACATATTACCCTAATTCGAGGTTCTATCCTCCTAACCGGATGCTCTTCCTAACTTGCGACTCTCAGTGGAGTGATGTAACGTAGGTAGGAGGGTGATGGAATACTGCTGTAAGAAACGACTAAAAAGGGGGTGCTGGAGGGCTTTTAACTTCAATAAAAAAATCAATCAATACTGATCTGCATTTAGGGCAGTCACCCAGGTGGCAGATTCCATATCTGTTGTTTTCCTAGCCTTTTCCTAAATGATTTCAAAGAAATTGGAAATTTATTGAACGTCTCCCTTGGTAAGTTATTCCAATCCCTAACTCCCCTTCCTATAAATTAATATTTGCCCCAGTTTGTCCTCTTGAATTCCAACTTTATCTTCATATTGTGATCTTTCCTACTTTTATAAACGCCACTCAAACTTATTCGTCTACTAATGTCATTCCACGCCATCTCTCCGCTGACAGCTCGGAACATACCACTTAGTCGAGCAGCTCTTCTTCTTTCTCTCAATTCTTCCCAACCCAAACTTTGCAAAATTTTTGCAACGCTACTCTTTTACAAGTTGTCCATTTCATGACCGTATCGATGTTTAATCAAGAAGTAAGTATAAATAACCACCTAATCGAGGCATTAATAAAGTATCGATTAGGTGGTTATTTATACTTACTTCTTGACGCTACTCTTTTGTCGGAAATCACCCACAACAAATTGAGCTGCTTTTCTTTGGATTTTTTCCAATTCTTGAATTAGGTAATCCTGGTGAGGGTCCCGTACACTGGAACCATACTCTAGTTGGGGTCTTACCACAGACTTATATGCCCTCTCCTTTACATCCTTACTACAACCCCTAAACACCCTCATAACCATGTGCAGAGATCTGTACACTTTATTTACAATCCCATTTATGTGATTACCCCAAATGAATTTCTTTCCTTATATTAACACCTAGATACTTACAATAATCCCCAACAGGAACTTTCACCCCATCAACGCAGTGATTAAAACTGAGAGGACTTTTTCTATTTGTGGAACTCACAACCTTACTTTTAACCCCGTTTATCAACATACCATTGTCTGCTGTCCATCTCACAACATTATCGAGGTCACGTTGCAGTTGCTCAGAATCTTGTAAATTATTTATTACTCTATACAGAATAACATCATCCGCAAAAATCCTTACCCCCGATTACACTCCTTTACTCATATCATTTATATATATAAGAAAACACAAAGGTCCGATAATACTGCCTTGAGGAATTCCCCTCTTAATTATTACAGGGTCAGATAAAGCTTCACCTACTCTAATTCTCTTAGATCTATTTTTTAGAAATATAGCGACCCATTCAGTCACTTTTTTGTCTAGTCCAATTGCACTCATTTTTGCCAGTAGTCTCCCATGATCCACCCTATCAATTGCTTTAGACAGGTCAATCGCGATACAGTCCATTTGACCTCCAGAATCCAAGATATCTGCTATATCTTGCTGGAATCCTACAAGTTGAGCTTCAGTGGAATAACCTTTCCTAAAACCGAACTGCCTTCTATCGAACCAGTTATTAATTTCACAAACATGTCTAATATAATCAGAAAGAATGCCTTCCCAAAGCTTACATACAATGCATGTCAAACTTACTGGCCTGTAATTTTCAGCTTTATGTCTATCACCCTTTCCTTTATACACAGGGGCTACTATAGCAACTCTCCATTCATCTGGTATAGCTCCTCCGACCAAACAATAATCAAATAAGTACTTCAGATATGGTACTATATCCCAACTCATTGTCTTTAGTATATCCCCAGAAATCTGATCAATTCAAGCCGCTTTTCTAGTTTTCAACTTTTGTATCTTATTGTAAATGTCATTGTTATCATATGCAAATTTTAATACTTCATTGGCCTTAGTCTCATCCTCTATCTCGACATTTTCCTTGTAACCAACAATCTTTACATACTGCTCACTGAATACTTCTGCCTTTTGAAGATCCTCACATACACACTCCCCTTGTTCATTAATTATTCCTGGAATGTCCTTCTTGGAACCTGTTTCTGCCTTAAAATACCTATACATACCCTTCCATTTTTCACTAAAATTTGTATGACTGCCAATTATGCTTGCCATCATGTTATTCTTAGCTGCCTTCTTTGCTAGATTCAATTTTCTAGTAAGTTCCTTCAATTTCTCCTTACTTCCACAACCATTTCTAACTCTATTTCTTTCCAGTCTGCACCTCCTTCTTAGTCTCTTTATTTCACTATTATAATAAGATGGGTCTTTACGATTCCATACCTCCCTTAAAGGTACAAACCTGTTTCGCATTCCTCAACAATTTCTTTAAACCCATCCCAGAGTCTGTTTACATTTTTATTTACCGTTTTCCACCGATCATAGTTACTTTTTAGAAACTGCTCATGCCTGCTTTATCAGCCATATGGTACTGCCTAATAGTCCTACTTTTATGACCTTCCTTTCTATCACATTTATTTTTGACTACGACAAGAACAGCTTCATGATCACTAATACCATTATTACTTCAGTTTCCCTATAGAGCTCATCTGGTTTTATCAGCACCACACCCAGGATATTCTTCCCTCTGGTTGGTTCCATCACTTTCCGAGCTTGGTATTAGCGGCTAGAGGACCTAAAGCTGAGTCTGGCATTAATCATATTTGTTTAACTATTTTTATAGGGAATCGAAGTTTTACTGACTTAAGAACAATCTTTTAATCATAGCCACGAGGCTTTAGGAATTTGCTGACAGTGTAGCCGTTTACGCTATGTAAGCAACACTGCTGTCACAGAGATGCACGCCGTTACAATTGACGTGAATGAAATATCTGACCCGAGCACACTTCGACTCTTAGACTTTGAACACAACTCTGCATCTCTTGGCACAAAAGAAGACTTCAAGTCTTGTTTTCGACGTAATTCCTTACAAATGAATGCTCATCGAGAAATGTTATATCTGTAAAATCCAACTTTAAATATTTTTTTCTAACAAGCTAAATTTAAACTGACACCGAGAGGAAAGACTTTAGAGGTGGAGGTCTACACCGCGAGGTACACCTGCCCCGTTTATTCAAATGAAGCGCCTTGGAAAACGATATCTTAAATCTAGAACTCGCAACAACTAGCGCAAGAAGTTTGAACTTTTGTTAACAGATGTCTCTACTACAAACTACGTCTATGCCCTCTAGTGTGAAGAGGAATGATTAAAATTGTCAAGTATTTATTTCATTTTAAAGGTTACTACGCTGAGTTGATTATTCTTCTTTTTTGGTATGTTAAAGTTGACAACCGTTCTATCCAACTTTGGAAGCTGGCCAATAGAAAAATTTGTATATTTATTTATTTTTCAGCCAATTACATCTATCTTCTATCTATTTAATTACCTTATGGAAATTGGGGGGTGTCGGGCCATAGCCCAGGGTTTCCTGGATCTTTCCTCTCGGGTATAAAAGCTAGCACATTTTTCGACTAGGGGGTCGTATTCATCGCTCCAGTCTAGTGTGTGTTTATAGAGGAGGCGGGAAGCCTCGTACATCGCAGAGGAATCGATCTTCTCAAGGTAATGGCAGTCCTATCTAAGTGATAGTCCTTGAAAGTTAGCTCAAAGGAAAGGTTTCCAATCTTTACTAATGCAACTTTAATTTTCTAAAATGCAACTTTAATTTTCTAAAATGCAACTTTCAAACAACTCAAAGGATCTTAGCCGAAATCAGGGAACTGAGAGTGTGATACCCTCTCGCGTTCCATATTAACTTGATTTTGAGGTGACTATGACTTTGTAACCTGTTTCAGTCGGAAATCTTTGTAATTTAAATATTCTCTCCATCTAGTCACCTCGGTAGTTTAGGCTTAGCCTCTGTAACTTAGGGACAGAAGCCCAAATAGGGTTTTAATCTTTTAATTGCAAATTTCAAGGAGTTCAAGTGTCCGCGTCTATATCATTTTGATTTTGGACCAGTAACTTTAACCTGTTGTTTTCCTCAAAGGCCCGGTAGAATGACTATTCGATACCCCTGTAAAATTCAATTTCATTGTTTTATGTTAAGAGGTTAGACTGTTGAGTGTCTAAGACAGTGAATACTGTTTGAATTGTAACCTGTAGGTTGTGCCTTTGATAGGCCTAGACCCTTCTGGAAGTAGGTTTCCAAGTGTAAAATTTTAATAGAGCAAAGACGATTCTTCTCTGTAATAGTTAAATGGCGCCTTTGGGAGCCCGGCGTGGTATAATGTTTGGAGGTAGTTTCCTAGGTAATTTTGTAGAGCAAGAGGAATTCTTGAAACATTGTGTATTTTGAATACTCTGTAAAAGAAATTGAAAGGTTCGCCTCTTTGACTGTTTTTTTTTTTTTTAAGGACCCGCAGCGCGCATGGGGAATGTATAATTAGGGAGCTTCAAGCTCAAGGTTGTTGTTATTCGATATCCTAAAATTGTTACCCTGTCTTATGAACTTTTGTACCTGAATTATAAAGTTTGTCTTTGAAAAAACCAAAAGATTAACGAGAAAAAATTTAAAGCTAATTTTAAAGTTTTAAATTAATATTTTGACTGACATAGATAGACCCATTCATGCCCACACCTTGTTTCACCTCTGTCCACCTAGCTAACTCCGGAACACTAATAATAATAATAATAATAATAATAATAATAATAATAATAATAATAATCTTAACATTAACATTTTCCCCGGCAAATTTCTCTCCTACATGGAAAAGCATGAAATCATAGATACTTTTTCTGGCTTGGAAGACAAGAGGGTTGCTCCCTTCCTAGTAGCCTCTTACGATATGCACGTGATAGATCTTTCGACTCCACACAGAGGGCAGATAAATAGTTTCAATTAATTGAAAGAAAAATAAGTGTGTAGCCAAAAGAACGGTAAGGTTCATGAATTGTGACAAAATGAAGGATATTCTAGACCGAAATATTTGGTACTGAAACATTTATTATTATTATTATTATTATTATTATTATTATTATTATTATTATTATTATTATTATTAGGAGCTGCCTGGCCGAGGCGTTAAGGGCGTGCTTGGTTCGCCCTGAAAGACGTGGGTTCGAATTCCCGTCAGGAAGTCGTAAAATTTAAGAAACGAGATTTTTACTTCCAGAGGTGCACATTGCCCTGAGGTTCAATCAGCCTACACCAAAAATGAGTACCAGGATAATTCTTGTTCGCAGAGACGGCGGGCGTAGAGCTAACCACTCTACCCCATCTAGTGCCGAGGTTACGGATAGTGGAAGCCTTTACATTCCACCCCTCCAAGGGCCTTCATGGCCTATACGGAGATGACGTTGCTTACTTTAAAATTCTTCTTCTTAACCTGTTTACCCTCCAGGGTTGGTTTTTCCCTCGGACTCAGCGATGGATGCCACCACTACCGCCTCATGGGCAGTGCCCTGGAGCGTCAGAAATCGGGTCGGGGATCCAACTGGGGAGGATGACCAGTACCTCGCCCAGGTGGCCTCGTATGTCATGCTGAACTGGGGCCTTGTGGGGGCATCGGAAGATTGGAAGGGATAAACAAGGAAGCGGAAACGAAGCGGCCGTGGCTTAAGTTAGGTAAATTTCCGACGTTTGCCTGGAGGAGGAGTAGGAAACCACGGAAAACCTGTTCGAGAATGGTTGAGGTGGGAAGCGAACCCACCTCTACTCAGTTGACCTCCCGAGGCTGAGTGGACCCCGTTCCAGCCCTCGTACAACTTTTCAAATGTCGTGGCAGAGCTAGGAATCGAACCCGGGCAGCTAATCACGCTAACCACTACACCACAGAGGCAGCTTTTATTATTATTATTATTATTATTATTATTATTATTATTATTATTATATAATTCGCTGCGGCCATTAAGGACCACGTTAAGTCTTGTTGCATTTGACACTGAACTTGGCCTTCTTTAGAGCCCAAATTTCCTTCATTCTTTGTGAGTGGGCCTGCTTACGCTCCTCTGTCCAAGGGGCACCGTGTCTTCTCTTCGGTTGCTCGTCTCGGTTTAGCCCGTTCGTCAATATTTTTTTGCGGAAGAGATCTCTGTTAAGGGCGTCCTCAGCTGAGATATGTAGCATTTGCAGGTCTTCTTTGGTATTTCTAAACCAGGGAATTGTGGTTTTGGGGGTTGAATCAAAAAAGTGAAAGATTTCTTTAGTTAACTTTCTTCCGTCCATTCTTTTCAGATGACCGTAAAATCGTGCCCGTCTTTTTCTGATTGTGTTGGTAATTTTCTCTATTTTGCTGTAGACTTCCTTGTTGGATCTCTTTTGATGGAATCCATCTTTGTACTTTGATCCCAAGATTCCTCTCACAATTTTGCGTTCTCTTTTCTCCAGTTCTTCAAGGAGTCCTTTGTTGGCATTTAGAGACAGGGTTTCGGCTACATATAGAACTACTGGCTTCAGAACTGTTTCATAGTGACATATCTTGGTGTTTTGGGAAAGGCATTTTTTGTTGTAGATTGTGCGGGATGTTTGGTAGGCTATTTCCAGTTTGCGTACTCGCTCCTGAAGTGCTTCTTTGTCCAGTCCATTTTTCATGATGATCTCACCCAGGTATTTGAATTTGTCTACTCGGGTGATGTCCCCGTATTTTGTATGGAGTTTTGGTGGAGCCTCTTTGATGTTAGTCATTACTTCTGTTTTCTCAAACGATATCTGCAAACCAGTTTGTTCGGCAATTTCCTTTAAAATTTCAACTTGAGCTCTAGCGGTTTCTATGTCGTTTGAGAGAACAGCAATATTATCGGCAAATGCTAAGCAGTCTGTTGCGATCCCCTTGGATTTGGTTCCTATTCTCAATGGACTGTAGTTGGTTTCCTGTAATCTCACCCGCCAGGTTCTGATGATCTTTTCAAGAACACAGTTGAAGAGTATCGGGGATAGCCCATCACCTTGTCGGACTCCTGTTTTGATGTCAAAAGAATGCGAGAGACATCTGTGGAACTTCACCTTGGATTTTGTATCGGTCAGGGTGGTTCTAATTAATGCCAGCAGTTTCAAATCAACTCCAAATTCATTTAAGATATTTAGCAGGACTTTCCGGTCAATGGAGTCGTACGCTTTCTTAAAGTCCACAAAGACAGACACATACTGCTTGGACCTTAGTGTACAATATCTGATGATCGTTTTGAGGTTTTGGATCTGTTCAGCTGTTGAGCGACCTTTTCTGAACCCTCCTTGGTATTCACCTATTTGATGTTCGACTTGTGCTTCCAAACGCTCCAGGATGGCAAGTGATAGAATTTTGTAAGTCACGGGTAGCAAAGATATTCCTCTGTAGTTGTTGATGTTCTTCATGCTGCCTTTTTTGTGTAGTGGATGGATCAAAGCTATTTTCCAATCTTCGGGTAGGGTCTCCTTGTTCCAAATTTCTTCTATTTGCTTTTGCAAGATATCAAGTGATTAATCTGGGGCATATTTCAATAGTTCTGCTACTACTGAGCCTTCACCCGGCGCTTTGTTATTTTTGAGACGGGCAATGTGGCGCTTCATTTCATCTCTGTCGGGTGGTCTGGAATCTGGGTACCTGAGTAAGGGTTCCTTGGTCTCAATGGCGCTTTGCGGTTTAGAGCAATTAAGTAAGTTCTTGAAGTAATCTGCCAGAATGCTGCAATTTTTTTCATTTGACGTCGCCAGTGTGCCATCCTTTTGCTCATAGCATAGAGATGGTGGTTTATAGCCAGTGAGTTTGCGTTTGAAGGCTCTGTAGTACTCTCTGCTTTCATTCTTCCTAAACTTTTGTTCTATCTTTTCAATGAGAGATTTTTCGTATTTACGTTTCTCAGTTCTGCTTGGGCACGTTGGGTTTTGTAGGTTTCCCAATCATTTTCTGATTTCGTAGAGTAGTACTGTTTCCATGCATTGAGTCTTTCTTGGAGGACTAATTCGCAGGTACCATTCCACCAGGCATGCTTTTTGCTTCTCTTGATTTGTGCAACGTCTTTGGCAGCCTCAACAAGGAGACTTTTGGCGTTGTTAAAGTCGCAGTCATTTGGTTTAGCCTTCTCCTGGAACTCCTCGATCCTTTGCCGAAGTTTATTGTTGTCGAAGCGTGTGATATGTTTGGTTGTCTTTCTTGCGTTTGCGGGAATTGGTTTGAATTTGATAAGAGACATATAATGATCTGAGGCCACATTGATGCCTTTCTTTACCTTGACATTCATAATCTCAGGGCTGTTTCTCCTGGAGATTGCAACGTGATCAATTTGGAACTCTCCGAGAGCTTGGACGGGAGAACGCCAAGTCATTTGTTTTCTGGGTAGATGGCGAAAGTGGGTCGACATGACCTGCAGGTTTTTATTTTCGCAAATGGACACCAGTCTCTTGCCGTTGGGATTATTTCTTTTGTGAGCAGGGTAATTTCTTGTAACTTTCTTGTACTTCTGTTCACGACCTAGTTGGGCATTGAAGTCACCCAAAAGAAGCTTGACATGGTTTAATTTTTCGTCCAGTAGGTCCCAGAAATTATCAACTTCGTCTGGATCAGACTTGTTCTTATCGTTTGTAGGAGCATGTGCGTTAACTACGGCGTAGGTTTTGTTCGCGCATTTAATTGTGAGTATAGACAATCTGTCATTCACAGGTTCGAAATTTGCAACCGATTTAAGGATCTTGGTTCTAACAGCAAACGCGGTTCCATGCATCACAGCTCCATTGAGGATTCCTCTTTGCGCTTTGCTCTTGAAAAATCGGTAGCCTTCGGATTCAAAAATCTCTTCATCTGGGTACCTTGTTTCCTGTAGGGCCATTATGGATATCTGATTTTCGTGAAGTGCTTTGGTGAGGGTTTTCAGCTTGCCAGTTTGTGTAAGTGAATTTATGTTGAAAGTTGCTAGAAAGGTTTTAGATTTTGGCCTGAGTTTTTGACTCTTCGGGGTACACCGAGACGCTCCGACTCGTCTCTTGCATGATGTCGAGTCTCCCTCAGAATCCGAATGAGACTCGTGCGCCGTGGCATTCACGACGAGGGATTTATCCGAAGTTTTACCCCCTGGGGTATGTTTCTTGAAATGTTGTGCCATCATGCTTTTTGACTTGACTTTGCTTTGGACGGGTACCCATCCTTTTACAACTAGGGTTGTTAGCCCTAGAGGTTGCCTCAAGATGTTTTCTGGCTTCTGGTCATTTACCAGTCTTCGCCGTAACCCTGGCAAGGGACCAGTTTTTTTCACGGTGGTATTTTATTTCCCTACTACCCTCTGACTCTGCTGGCGGCAGAGCCAGCGAGCTTCCCCAATTCCAATGGGACGCGCCCGATGGAGGTAACCGGTAAATCCCGCCCTGTTGAGTAGGGGTAGTATGCCTGTCTCTTATTACAAAGCACTGGGTTCGTTTTCCGACCAGTTCAAGGATTTAGGGAGTAGAAGGTGGTTCACTTGATATGAGATTTTCTCAATCTGTTAGTTACAGAAAGAAAGTGCACAGTGAGAAAATGACGCTACTGACCTAGTATACATAGACGAACGTATGTTGCCATGGTTACAATGCTGTCGAGAAAATTATGATGCTAATTCCAAATAGACCCCAGCCCAAAAAATCCACACACACACACATAATAATAATAATAATAATAATAATAATAATGATAATAATAATAATATTGTACGCTTTTGTGGTGAAGTGGTTAGTGTGATTAGCTGCCATCCCCGTAGCCCCGGGTTGGATTTCCCGCTCTGCTACGAAATTTGAAAACTGGTACGAGGCTGGAACGGGCTACTTTCAGCCTATGAATGTCTGCTGAGTGGAGATGGATTCGATTCCCACCTCAGCCATCCTCGAAGTGGTTTTCCATGGCTTCGCACTTCTCCTCCTGGCAACTGCCGGGATGCTACATAATTTAAGGCCACGGCCGCTTCCTTGTCTATCCCTTCCATTCGTCGCATCCTTCCACAAGGCCCCTGTTCAGTATAGCAGCTGAGGCCAGCTGGGCGAGATGCTAGTCCTCCTCCCCAGTTGAATCCCCTCGACCCAAAATCTTACGCTCCATAACACTGCCCTTGAGGGAATGGAGGGGGTCTCTCACTGACTATGAGGAAAAGCCAACCCTGGACGGAAAACAAATTAAGAAAAAAGAAATTAATAATGTACCGGGCGGTACACCTCTACGCGACGCATGTTCAAATCTTGCGCCAATTGAAACTTCTGTACTGGAGAAACCCGGAACTTTAACCACTGTACTAATTCTACTAGTTATCAGAAGAGGTTACTGAGTGTTTTTGGTTTGCTTTTGTTTTTCATTGATCAAGAAGTGTGAACATTCTCTAACAGATGTCTCTACCCAAAAAACTATGGTAATACACTCTGGCGCAATGGAATGAACTCTCTTGAAGACATTTTGTATTCTTAAGTTTTGTCTTTACTAAATTTTGTTCTTTTATTTTTGGGGTTGGCAATATGAATCTTTCTGTCCGCCAGTTTTGAACTCAGCCAATCCCGAATTTCTTTGATTAATTTCTGACCAATAGTGTCTTTCTTCTTCTTCGATGTTGATGTATAACTTTTAGCGACCCAATAAAATTGAGGGGGTGTGTCTACTCATTCCTGAAAGGTCTCGAATTTTCCACGAGGGTATAAAAACTGCTGATTTTCTTGTCTCGGTGCCACTATTATAACATCTAACTCAGTGTGTGGATATGTAGCAGGGGGCGGGAAGCGCCTCTTTCTTCAAGCAGCAGTTCTTCTACAAGGTAATGGCCTGTTAACATCTTTATTTCTTGCCTAGCTCAGCAGTTTAACTCTCGGGGAGGGTTCGAATCCTTTAATATGTAACCTACCACTTTAATATGTAAATTCCTCTTCTGTCTATGTAAAAACTACAAAACTCTTTAACTATAAAGCGCTGATAGAGAGTGCTTTACCCTCTCGAGCTCCCCTTTCATTTTGAAATTGATGTGACCACGTTCTCATAACCGTTTCTACGCTTCCTTAATGTATTATAATTTTCTCATACGGGTCACCTCCCTAGCTTGGGATTAGCCCCTGTGTACCGGCCTAGAGCCATTTAGGTTTTAAAAGGTGTTTTGGAGTGCAAGCTCACGCATCCAGTCCTTTCTGTACTTTGGGCCAGTAACTTAACCTGATGTTTTATTCTCATTGCGAAGGCCCTGTAGGTTGGGTAGTAAATACCCCTGTTTCTTTGTGCGCCTTGAGGGCAAATAGAAGTGAAATTCGTTGTGGCCTTTGATAGGCTTGAACCTTGAGAGCCGGTCTGCTCTTTCCTAAATTTAATTTCTGTGTGCCTCTAGGAGGCTTAACATTGTAATTTGGAGCAAGTGCTCCTTGGCATGATGGGGTTTTCTGCCCCTTGGTTCAATTTTGTACCTTGGTAATGTTGAGCTAACAGCTCAAGGATTGTTATTGTGGGGTTCGAAGCCCAAATCTTGTAACAAACTGTAATTTGTAATTTCTTAATTTGTTGATCTGCTACTTGGTACATGTTATACTCTGTTATTGGTTGATTTTGAAAAGAAAATATAACCTTTGTTAAAGTTTTAAATTAACTTTAATTTTGTAGTTGAGACCTATTCCAGCCCGCACCTTCTTTCACCTCTAACTACCACGGATAATTCCGTAACAAATAATATTAATGTGATTCGGTGTTCCCAGATCCTCAAATATTTCTGAAGGTCTCCTGATTTAAACTAATATTCCTGTAGACGTGTAATTACGTCAAAATTTTCCGAAATTTTTCCATCCTCATTTCATACATGCAACCAAACAGCCAGAAACGTCATTCGTGGTAGTTCATCAGTGCAATATACAGTATTATGTATGTATTTAGCTTCCCTTCAGCTACTAGTGGTATTATGGAGTCCAGATAAATTGCCTTAAAATGGGCTGTTAAGCTGCAAATGGAAAGTGCTTTCGCATGTCAGCACTCTGAAGTCAGATGACTATGCTGCGATATCATTACAAGGCCGATCACGTCATTTCTAATGACTATTTATGTCAAATACAAGATCCACTTCCTGCTAGGCGCCGAGTTCCTACGCCTGATGCAGAAGGCATCAATAACCCTTTCCCGCCCGCATTTTTACTCCGCTTATCCCCAGGTTTCAACCTATTATTTAGCAAAAACTGAAACAGACCGTATTGTTTCAGAAAAAGTTAAATTCAGTAAAAACTATTATTCACAATGAATTCAAATTTTCAATAATATTAGAAAATATACCTTCACATCCATTTCTCTGTTTATTGAGTCATAATGTGTTTCCCCCCCCCCCCTCCTGGTGATACTCGACACAGAGACAGTCTGCATTTGTCACAATTCCCATGTTGTCTGAATCCCTCAAAACCAATAATCACGTGATTTTTCAAGTGGAATGATGCCCATGTATACAATATTTTATTTCATCTGGGCAAGGGTCTTCCCATTCTGTTTTTATCTTACCGGAATGCGACTGTTTGAAGGCTGCATTGTTATATGCGCAATAGGCTATGTCACTGAATAGTTTTTCTCCTCCTAACATACGTAAAAACAATCTCTTTCCCCTAATACTCTTTCCGAATTATGCGCAGGTTCAACATCATTTAATCATTCGGAGTAACGAAACGTAATATTTGTGTTACCTGAATTGCCGTGGCATTGCCATCGGGTCCGATTTATCGATATTCGTTTTCATTCATATCACTGTTATCACTAAAATAATCTTCGTTGATACATTATTCACTCATCAAAAATTCACCTGCACCCCTACTCAAGGATTCTGTGTCACTGTTTCCCCCATATTCAGCTCAGTTTCAATATATGCGATATTCAATCCCGCCATGATTACGGACGAAACAGCTGACCCGCGCTCGCGGAAGTTCAAGACCGTTGCCTAGGCAACGTCAAGCCAGATTATCTCTCTTCCTTTATTCCCTAAGACTTGTAGATTGCACTGCGTGTTCATAAATGCCTTATAAACACTTCACTGATGAGAAAAATAAAAAAAAAACTATCGCACAGATCGCAGACGAATGAAGATAATGCAGCCGGGCGCTTTCGGGCGCTAAGGGCCGGAAAGGGATAAGAGCGTGAAGAAAAACAATCTAAAACTGATTAGTGAAAATGACGCAGTTCGGAGGAGACAAATCTTAAACTGATGACGGAAAAAGATACAATTCTTTCTCTGAGAGCATTAAATGATTATTTAATTTTCAGTAAGATAATTTAAATTAACATTTCTATAAATATTCGGAAAATTTGAGTATATCTTCTAAACTTTCGAGGCTGTCAACACAAATGTTATTTTTGTATCTGGCAATTCTGATATGATCTCATCTTTTGTGTTCGATCATTTCAATTCGTCGACATTTAGGAGTTCTGTTTTTTTAATTATCAGACGACTGAGAAACTAGAACTCTGATGGACGATGTACAAATATTATTGATTTATAGTCTGTGTTGTTGAGTTACCATTGAATATGTCACTAGATGAGTTTTTCATTTATAATAGCGTACGATGTTGGTTACAGATTGAAATTTTTACCGTGTTTCAAAAACCTGACTGCCTTTGCTGGGTCTGAAGTCGCGATCTTGGGATTCGGAGGCCGACACTCTAGCACTAGTCCTCGGGATTAACCGCTTACTTAAAATGACATATACCGAGCTCGATAGCTGCAGTCGCTTAAGTGCGGCCAGTATCCAGTATTCGGGAGATAGTAGGTTCGAACCCCACTGTCGGCAGCCCTGAAAATGGTTTTCCGTGGTTTCCCATTTTCACACCAGGCAAATGCTGGGGCTGTACCTTAATTAAGGCCACGGCCGCTTCCTTCCCACTCCTAGCCCTTCCTTGTCCCATCGTCGCCATAAGACCTATCTGTGTCGGTGCGACGTAAAGCAACCAGCAAAAAAAATGACATAAAGTAACGTAATTCATATACAAGAAGTTGACTTTTATGACACAGTTTTAACAGGTTGAACGTAAGTTAAAAGGATTATAGGCCCATTTATCTTTGTGCTAGAGTCTCGGTTGCTCAGGCGGCTTCTCACCGCCGTGTTCCGTGGTTCAAATCCATGTGGGATTTGTGTTGGACAAAGCGGAGGCGGGACAGGGTTTTCTCCGGTTACTCCGCTTTTCCCTGTCATCTTTCATTCCAGCAACACTCTCCAATACCATTTCAATTCATCTGTTAGTCATTAATCATTGCCTCAGAGGAGTGCGACAGGATTCGGCAGCCGGCACAGGTCCTATCCTCGCCGCTAGATGGGGCTTCATTTATTCCATTCCTGACCCGGTTGAAATTAGAAAACAGGTTGATAATTTTCAGTTTCACATGTTCGGGTTCATTCAATTGTTTATATTTTTCAACGGAAACATTGCTCATTTAGAGTGACAAAAATAAATAATGAAAACAATTTAATGTGACAAGAGTATACGCCATCTTAACATCGTTCACATCAGACAAACGGAGCATTTGAAGACTGCAGTTTTTAGAAACCTTGCGGTACATTGTATTAATTAATTTATTATTCACAGAGCACAATATACAACTACACATGAGCATGAAAATTGGGTGTGCAGAGGCTCGCAGCATTGCAGTCGTGGGCAGGGTGCTGCCGCTCTCAGTGGCTGCTCTCGCTCTCAGCGTACCGGGCGGCGTGTATCTCAGGGTACTAGGGGAGTCCGGCAGTTCGCAAAATGGCCTCCACAGCGCCAGCGCCCGGCCTCCGCTTCGACCAAACTGCGCAGACCGCGTGCGGGTGTGACCTATATGGCGATGTTAAGCGCTATCGTAAATTAAAACCACTCCAGGGTGATGTAACCCACACTTGTACTGACAACAGAGAACTGTAAACTTTCATAATAAAATATAACGTATAATAAATAAGTATCAGGATCACCGAGCGGGTTGTCCGCGTGCAGCTGTGACATTGCATTCGGGAGATAGTGGGTTCGAACTCCACTGTCGGCAGCTCTGAAGAAGGTTTTCCTTGGTTTCCCATTTTCGCAGGCCGATTCCGTTCTGGATGGAAAGAAGTGTATTAAGACGAACACAAACATCTAGCCTCTGAACTATACGAATTATCCATACGCATTTAAAATAGAATGCAGGACCCTCTGATCCGAAGGCTAGCACGTTGACCATTCAACCGATGAGCCAGGCACCCGTCAAAAGGAAGGTCAAATTATTTTTAATGTTAATGAAATCCTTCAGTAAAGTAACTGTGTACTAACAATTCGCATAACTCATTGCTACTCATTGGCTGAATGGTCAGCGTTGAGGCCTTCGGTGCAGAGGATCTCCGGTTTGACTCCCAGCAGAGTCGGGATTTTAATCGGATCTGATTATTTCTTATGGTTCGGGGACTGGGTGTTTGTGCTTTTCCCAACATTTTACTCTTCATATTCAGACGACACATCACATTACCATCCACTGCAAAAATACGCAATAGTTATTACATCCTTCCATATTTGAGTGGCGTCGGGCAGGTCATCCGATCGTAAAACAGAGCCAATTCCACATGTGCGACTCAGTTTCCATCCGCGACCACACAGGTGTGTAAAAAGGGGTAGAAGAAGAAGAAGAAGAAGAAGAAGAAGAAGAAGAAGAAGAAGAAGAAGAAGAAGATGATGATGATTCGTTTACAAGGAGAGGAATGAAGGATTGGAATACTTCACTCAGGGAAATGTTCGATAAATGTTCAACCTCTTTAAAATCATTTAAGAAAGGGCTAGGTAAGGAATTGATAGGGAATCTGCCACCTGGATGACAGCCCTAAACGCAGATAGGAGGTGAAAGTGATTGATTGATTGATTGATTGATTGATTGAATACAAATCTCGTAGTGAAATCCTACAACCTGTTTTCCAGTCATTGACCAGGTCAGGGATGTAATGAATGAAGCAGATATAGGCTGTTAGTACGATGGAGTCGCCACTCCCAAAGTGATTTATTAATGAATGATAGATGCTATGAAATGAGAACAGAGAGTGTTGCTGGAATGAAAGATGACAGGGAAAACCGGAGTACCCGGAGAAAAACCTGCCCCGCCTCCGCTTTGTCCAGCACAAATCTCACATGGAGTGACCGGGATTTGAACCACGGTATCCAGCGGTGAGAGGCCGACGCGCTGCCGTCTGAGCCACGGAGGCTCAAATCTCGTAGTACTGGAAGGAATTATTTGAGTTTGAATTGTTTTATTGTTGAAAGCGTCTTTCTTTTCAGGGTGGTTAACATTTATTTGCCAGCATGCCCACTCCGCGAATATGTGTGTTGTAATTTCACGATGTTATACATTAGTAATAATAATAATAATAATAATAATAATAATAATAATAATAATAATAATAATAATAAAACCGGCATTTTCACTATTACCACGCTATTTATGTACCATACAAAAATTTAACTTGTATAACATTTGATTTGCATTCATCATGGCTCAGGCCTTGTAAACGCCAGCCATTCAAAACCGGTATTGGATTCGTTGCAGAGCTAGGAGTCGATCCCGAACCATCTAGATGGGAAGCTACAATGTTCATCTCTACTGGCAATGCAATCAGAATGGGATACAGCCTTTGGGCGAGACTTCGACACATCACTTGGGCGAGTAACAAGAAACAAATAATGAAACAGGTTTCCAGGTAGATAGCCTTGTGTATGGTACCGTAACGAAACCGAGTGAGCACCGCTCTGGGCTATTGTTTACCTAGTATGTGATTATTCTCGTATACTACATTCATCATTGTTGGTGGTGCTGCAGCGATATGCATGTCTGTATATCTATCTATAAATGAACAGTTAACAAACAAAATGGACGTATAAACCAGAAAAAAAATGAAGCATTGAAATAGTGGAATAAGTATTATGAAGGTGGTAAAGTTTCCCGTATAGAATACATCAACTGTACGGGATGAAGAAAAAATGAAAGCTATTTTATTTGAACGCAGTCCATTCACTGAACACAACCAGACTTGCATGCGCTACATACCATATCTGCACCCGTAATATAGAGCCTACGGACAGTCCTAAGTCTGTAAAATGGGAGGGGATATTTTCTTTTCTTCTCTTAATTAATTACTTAATTACTTTAATAACTTTACACTCCAGGGTTGGTTTTTCCCTCGGACTCAGCGAGGGATCTCCCCTTCACCGTCTCAAGGTCAGTGTCCTAAAGCGTGAGACTTTGAGTCGGGGGTACAACTGGGGAGAAGGACCACTACCTCCCCCAGGTGGCCTCACGGAGGCCTTGTGGGAGATGAAAAGATCGGAAGGGATAGACAAGGACGAGGGAATGAAGCAGCCGTGGCCTTAAGTTAGGGTACCATCCAGGCAATTGCCTGGAGGAGAAGTGGGAAATCACAAAAAAACACTTCGAGGATGGCTGAGGAGGAAATTGAACCCCCCCCCCCTTCTACTCACTTGACCTCCAGAGGCTGAGTGGATCCTATTCTAGCTCTGTAGAATATAATAGAATAAAATAGAATATATTTATGTATCACCTACAGGATGTCCCAATTACAGATGATGTAATAGAAAATAAAATAAAAAATAAATTAAATGATTAAATTAAATAAAAAAATTAATTAAATAATATACATACAAATATACAAATAGATATAAATCTTTACATGTTTTCTACAGATTATTATTTAGGTAATTTACAAAATTATCACGTTCCATTCTTGAGAAGAACTCTACGAATTGCAGTGGAACTTTGTGGCCGAGCCGGGAATCGATCCGGGGCCTCCGGGACCGGCAGTAAAACACACTAACCACTACACCACAGAGGCGGACTGATATTTTATTTTATTAAATTAAATTAGTTTTTTTTTCACATTCACAGTCGTTGTCACTGCTACTATCTATTTTTGCACCATTTTTTTCATTGCACTGCGAGAGGGGACAGTTTCACTAACGCAAGGAACTAGCAGGAGGAAAATGTATTACTTATTTTCACTAATTTGTTTGTTGCTTTCTCTAACTCTTGGTTCTTCTATTTTTGCGCATCACTTAGATGTTGAGTTAATCCAGTTCATATTTCAGTAACTACAGAACTATGCTCTGTAACTCAGTTATCGTAATTTATTTGACCACAACACAAACACATTAACGAATAAAATTTTGCCAAAAACTCTTGAAATAAAGTTTTTAAAAAATCCTACCGCACAACTGATAAGCCTATTAACTTTGCGCGAATAGAGCTTGTTCGGAACTGAGTTGAGTGATGGTTACTACACCAAGTCCTGCTCCAAGGCTAAATGGTTAGCGTGCTGGTCACAGGGATTCCACGTTCGATTCCCGGCGGGGTCGGGAATTTGATCCATAATTGGTTTCCACTGGCATGGGAGCCGGGTGCATGTGTCGTCTTCATCATAATTTCATCCTCATCACGATGCGCTGGTCGCCTACGGTCGCCAAATCGGAAGATCTGCTTCTGGCGAGCCGAACGTGTCGTCAGACTTTCCCGGCGCTAAAAGCCATACGCTTTTCTTTTTTTTTTTTTTACTACACCAACTTCTTATTGAAATTATCATCAAGTATTTATTTATTTAACTTATTTATTTATTCACAAAGCATAAGATATAGCTACAGAAAGCGAATTTCATTTATACTGCCGACAGACTAATTAACAAATGGAAACTTTCATGCTGGGCCGAGTGGCTCAGACGCCAACTTGGCAGGCTCGATCCTGGCTCAGTTCGGTGGCATTTGAAGGTGCTCAAATACGTCAGCCTCGTTTCGGTAGATTTACTGGCACATAAGATACTCCTGCAGGGCTAAGTTCCGGCACCTCGGCGTCTCCGAAAACCTTAAAGCAAATCTCATTATTATTAGACTTTCATAATAAAATATAACACACATAACAGAGGAGTAACAATATCATGTACACAGCCTACTAATAACGACTGTCCACCGGGCGAGTTGGCCGTGCGCGTAGAGGCGCGCGGCTGTGAGCTTGCATCCGGGAGATAGTAGGTTCGAATCCCACTATCGGCAGCCCTGAAGATGGTTTTCCGTGGTTTCCCATTTTCACACCAGGCAAATGCTGGGGCTGTACCTTAATTAAGGCCACGGCCGCTTCCTTTCAACTCCTAGTCCTTTCCCATCCCATCGTCGCCATAAGACCTATCTGTGTCGGTGCGACGTAAAGCCCCTAGCAAAAAAAAAAAATAACGACTGTCCAAATCGAAAACCACGAGAACGTCCAGGTTCATAGCCAAGTCGTCGTGGGTCAAGACGCTGGTATAACCACTTCACATCTAATTATTCTGAAGATATTATTTACACCCTTCCGGAATATACTTTTACTTGATGCTCTCTCACGCTCTTGTCTCTTAATAATAGTGTTAAAGAGAATTGGGAGGCGGATTAGAAAAGACTATTGAAGTATTGTGTGCTGACTGTGGGGAATGTGGAGAAGATCTTTGACTCTGTTGTAGCGGAAAGAACGCGAAGAGAGAGACAAAATATTCCAAGCGGTAATGCCCTTAATACTTGCTGCGTAGACAGATTTCTGAGCTTGAGGTTTCTCTTCCTTACAACAAATTGCAGCGAAGGAGGACACTGTTCTGTCTAACTGGTTAATACTGTAGGGGGAGGTTGTTATCCAAATCGGAGAGTAGTAGTTCAAGAGAGGTTGAATGTTCGTGAGGAAGAAGTGGCGAAGAGCAATGGGATCAGAAATTTCTGCGAAGCGGTAGAGAATGTCTGATAATTTCATAGCCTTGTACTTTTGTGTGTGGTTTCTGAATTGTAATTTCGTATGGAATTTTATGCCTAGGCCACGCTGTTGCGTAACTACGGCGATGGGCTTGTGGCAGCTAATAATAATAATAATAATAATACTAATACTAATACTAATAATAATAATAATAATAATAATGCCAGCCTCTATATTATGATCATGTGCTTGCTTTTTTTCTGGATTGGGGTAAGTTTCCAAGAATAAAAGTGTGACAAAAGTTAAATGTTCAGCAAAATTTTTGCGTAATACGATCTCAGATACACCACACATCAAGAAAGTACAGTGCAATTCCCTAACTTAAATATGATATTTTGATATACATTTCCATTGCTGTCATTGTTTTTAAATAACTTGCTGCAACATTTTTGTGAGGAGCGTACCGCGGTGTTATGAAAGATGACATTGTTTACAGCTGTGATGAATTAAGCTCTACACAGTTATAATTTATAATAACAGCTGCTAGATGCTACCACATGGCAATTCCGATACGTAAAAATTGAAAAAAATAGAGTATTTCAACTTATTCTACGAAACCATTGTGATCTGGCCTTTTGAGAGAGTAACATTAAACTATTATTATTAATTAGTATCTTGCTTTTCAGGCCTCGTTGGGCCCCTTCTGTCAGTCATTTTCTGGTCAACGGTATTTTTTTTCGGAATTGCCCAGTAGCTTTTCATTCGTTCTGATCTTTCCTGTCGTTCCTCATCTGAAAATACCCCTGTCATTGAATATCGTGTGTCAATTTTTGGTTTAAGTATTATTTGTATGTTTTTTCAGTTTCTTTAAATTTTCTGTTTTGTTTTTGCAAATTCTCCAGAGTTATGTCTAACTCTTCCATATCCTCTCTAATTTCCTTAATCCATTCTACTAGTTGTTCCAGATTCCAGAGTTTCTCTAATCTGGTTTCAGGTGTCCTCATAATGTGACCACAAAAAGAGATCCTCTTCTTCTGTATAGTATCTGTGACGGGCTCCAGTTCTCTATACACCACTTCATTTGGCCCTATCAGCCATTGATCATCTTTTTGATATTTTTTTATTTATGCATGTTCTCACTTTTCTTCTTTCTACTTTTAGTATTTTGTCGATTCTATTTCTCTGAGTGACTTTAAAAGAGTTTCGCTTCCGTATGTCACCTCTGGTTGAACCACCATCTTGTACCTAATGTTTTAATTTTGTTTTGATCAATAGACATTTTTTGATGCTGGAAATATGTCTTTGCAAACAAAGTAAAATTAAACAATTTCGTCAATTATGCCGAAAGTTGAAGGGCTAAAGGGCCCTAAAAAAGGTTTCAAATCGTGAATCTTGGATAGTTCTATCAAACTAGAAATACAAATTTCTGAAATCACTTCCGCAGATGTGGAAAAACAGCCTAAAATCGCTTATTTCTTTACTCGTTTTCTTTCTGAATGAAATTCTAGCCAAATTACCTCATTTATGTGTTCCTTGGTTCAATACCCTGAGGGGTTTTCTGATTTTTTTGAAAAATGTCCACACCGAATGTAGTTATAAGGGCTTAAGTGAAACTCTGCATTGACTCACATTATCGCTCGCAGTGGTAGATAAAGGGAGACTGCTAATCTAATCGACCGGATAAAGTTGATTAGAAAAAAGGATTGTAATTTTTAGGAATAAATAAAGAATATATTCTCATACTTTATTATATTTTATTTACCTAAAGTTCGTAGTTCATATCCCTAGGATGTTTTCAACATTGATTTGCTTGCCTGAAGAGCTAGAATTGTGGGTTTTTATTGTATGTAGATCATGTTAATTTAATGTTAGTTTTTGAGCTTTCATCGTTTTATTAGTCCTTTCTTGCCATGCAGTTTTCTCGTACAAGTTGTATGATATTTCTCCTAGGTATTTAAATTTTCTAAATTTTACCAGAAGAAGATCTAGAATGATAGAACACATCTTAAGACACCCAGGACTTGTGCAGTTCGCTTTGGAGGTAAGTGTAGGCGGTAAGAACGGTAGGGGTTAACCAAAGTATCAATATGACAAGCCGGTTAGAGCAGATGTAGGATGCAGCAGTTGCGTAGAAATGAAAAGTTTAGCACATGATAGGGTGGCATGGAGAGCTGCATCAAACAAGTCTATGGATTTGATCACTCAAACAACAACATTTAAATTGTTTCATTATTTTCATTTTCCAATTATTTACTGTTATGTGGTGTATTATTAGTGGATCTTCTACCATTATCTCAAGGTTTTCCAATGATATATAGACTACCAGGTATATGCATTAGTCTTTTCCGGTTTGACTAAGAGATGGTGCCAGCAAACAGTACGCAGCGTATGCATTTGACACATGAGTTACGTCAGTTTGTTCGTCTGACATTAACCTACCAACACACACACGTTGAGTCCGGCAAACACTAGTGTCTGTGTCCGGCTCCATGGCTAAATGGTTAGCGTGCTGGCCTTTGGCCACAGGGGTCCCGGCTTCGATTCCCGGCAGGGTAGGGAATTTTAACCTTAATTGGTTAATTTCGCTGGCACGGGGGCTGGGTGTATGTGTCGTCTTCATCATCATTTCATCCTCATCACAACGCGCAGGTCGCCTACGGGAGTCAAATCAAAAGACCTGCATCTGACGAGCCGAACTTGTCCTCGGACACTCCCGGCACTAAAAGCCATACGCCATTTCATTTCACTAATTTCTGTATTGCATCGCTCAGTGATCATATCGAGGTTTGTGTCTGAAAAAGAACATTTGTGGCACGCATTGCTTTTCTTATTTAATCTAAAAAAGGGCTGTGGAAAGTCATCGTTTGCTGGTAGAAACATATGGTGAACACGCTCCGTCGATTAGTACATGGTTTCGACCTTTTAAGCGTGCTGATTTTAATGTGAAATACAGCGGTATAGCGGTACTTTGTATTATGAACTCTTAGAGCCAGGTGAAACCGTTAATGCACACTGATATCGCCAACAAACGATTAATTTAAATCACTCATTGATCGAAAGGCGACTGGGATGGGCTAGAAGATACGCCAAAGTGATTTTGTTACACGACGATGCGCCGTCTCACACAGCAAAACCAGTTAAAGACATCTTGAAATCGCTCGGATGGGACATCCTTCCACACCCGCCGTACTGCCCCGACCTGGCGCCACCTCTTCGCATCAATGGGGCACGCGCTCGCATACCAGCACTTCAGCAATTTCGAACAAGTTGGAAAATAGCTCGACGAATGGTTTGCTGCAAAAGACTAGCATTTTTTTCTGGGATGGAAAATAACTTACCTGAAAGATGAGCGAAGTGTGTAGAAGCCGATGTCCAATATTATGAATAAACAAAAAATGAATTTCCCTTGAAAATGATGTGTTTTCTTTACCACAAAACCGGCAAGACTTATGCATACACCTGGTATACTTTTTGTTTGTTAGGAGTGTGCGGGGCCCCTTAAAGACGTGGGTCCGCCTACATTACAGACCTTGCAGGTCCTAACATTACACTGCGAATTACTTTAGTAACTACTTCTTCAGAGGAGGGAATTTAAATGTATTTTGTATAAATTGTAGGTTAGAGCAGTTGGTTTTATTAAATACTGGTGAACAATCGGTTTCTCTACTCTCAAAGACATGTTTATAAATGGGGATTTTGTCGGGCTTACTATCACAGTCGGATTCCCGAACCATTGGACATGAACTAAGGATCATTCAAATTTTTGACGTTGATGTAGGTATAGTAGAATCTCGATTATTAGTTGTAATGGAAGGGAAGGAAGGGGCAGATAATCTGTTCGACTTGTTCTTATTATGCTTGCTTATTTGGATTTGTTTCCGTCTTTGACTATTAAATCAGAGTTAAGCGAGCCCCCAACCCTGGCAGCGTTTTATCATACCGTGGTTTTTTTATGAATAATAGCAAAAAACATAAAATATAAAAATATGGTGGGGTTGGGACTCTTCTGCGCCACTTGGGAAGCGCATCTTCAGCACAGTAACATCTGTAAGGTACTATTAAGTTCAGGTGACGAATACAGCCATGCTACAAGAAATCTGAAAGAAGAAATAACTCTGTCACTACAATCCCTCAGTGTCCCTTTGCTTCATCCTCGCTTAGAAATAACGGACAATAGGAAAGTGAGGAGAGTACTGAGAGAAAGGGCATTCCGTGACTGGCGTAACTAGCAGCAGAAAGGAAAAGGTGAATGTTTATACAATGAATATACACCTGCCAACTCCTGGATTCGAGACCATCAAGGCTTGTCATGTAGTGAATGGCGTGAGGCAAGTAAGATGACATCAAGTATTTCAGCAGTTAGAACGATACCAGGAAGATCTCAGAACGACGATTCCCTTTGTAGGCGTTGCCTCAAGGAGATTGAAACTCTTACACATGTTCTGGGATCTTGTCCTCATAGTGAACTTTTAAGGAATACGCGTCATCATAACACCCGCACGTTAATTACGACAATGCTGAAAGAGCGGGCAGCGGAAGCCACAGAAGGATCAAGATCATTGCCTTCAAAAACAAGCAGAGAGGTTACATCATCAACCGCACTTTTCGCTTTGAAAGCCAGAAGTCGCAGCCCTCAGATGTCAACCTCGAGAAAAGGTCTATTTACTTATCAACAGTTTCTTACTACAAGGAGAAATACCAGCGAAAGGAAATCGACATAGTGGGTCTGATGATTGGCGCAAGGGGAACATTTCTCGTTTTTGCCGTCAGTATTTGGAAACAGATGTCTCGTTAGGGGAAATTGCCTTAAGGGGTTCATTAATCATTCCGAGAAATCTTTGTTATAAATAGGTTACCATCTAAATTTCTCAATTTGGAATTGGAATCACATTCCGTGGGGAGGAAATCAAAACCCTGAGATTTGCGGATGAAGTTGTTATTTTATCTGAGAATGAGAAGATCTGAAGAAATTGCTGGAATCTTGGGAAAGGAGTACAAAATGAAAATAAAGAACTCCAAAAGAAAAGTAATGGAATGCAGCCGTACGAAGTCAGGTGATGCAGGAAATATTAGATAAGGAAATGAAGTCTTAAAGAAATGGATGAATATTGTTACTTGGGTAGTAAAATAAGTAACGATGGCAGAAGTAAGAAGGGCATAAAGTGCAGACTAGCACGAGCAAGGAAGGCCTTTTTTAAGAAAAGAAGATCGCTCACTTCGAAAATTGATATAGGAATTAGAAAAATGTTTTTGAAGACGTTCGTGTGGAGCGTGGCATTGTATGACACTGAAACATGGACGATAACTAGCTCAGAAAGAAAGAGAATGGAATCTTTTGAAATGTGGTGTTAGAGAAGAATTCTGAAGATGAGATGGATGGATCGAATCACGAATGAAGAGATACTGAATCGAATTGGTGAGAGGAGATCGTTGTGGCTGAATTTGACGAGAAGAATAGGTAGAATGATAGGGCACATCTCAAGACACCTTGTGCAGTTTGATTTTGAGTGAAGTGTAGGGGATAAAAACGGTAGAGATAGACCAAGGTGTGAATATTACAAGCAGATGTAGGTTAGCACAGTATAAGGAGGCATGGAGTGCTGCATCAAACCAGTCTATGGACTGATGACTCGAACAACATAAACTATTTTTCTTCAACAAATGAATGTAAACGTATACTTTGTCGCAAGGCAGCCTACCGAGCTCGATAGCTGCAGTCGCTTAAGTGCGGCCAGTATCCAGTATTCGGGAGATAGTAGGTTCGAACCCCACTGTCGGCAGCCCTGAAAATTGTTTTCCGTGGATTCCCATTTTCACACCAGGCAAATGCTGGGGCTGTACCTTAATTAAGGCCACGGCCGCCTCCTTCCCACTCCTAGCCCTTCCCTGTCCCATCGTCGCCATAAGACCTATCTGTGTCGGTGCGACGTAAAGCAACTAACTAGCAAGGCAGCCTCTCCATGAGAGGAAGTGCTTCATATTGTGGCCTGTGTATTACCAACAGGCTACTTAACCTCATTTTAAGCGTGTGGGAGACAGAAATGATACTTCAAGAATATTATTTCCTGCAGTTGATACAGTATTAACCGGATCATATAACTACAAAACGCTCGTCCAAATGACGAATGAAACTCCCTGGACCAGAGAAGACAATCTGCTGGACACTATTTTCAGCCTGACACCGTGGCACGAGTCTCCAGTACCCCCACTCCCAATCATCTTCTGAGACTTCCTCTCACTCCAGCAACCTTGACCAAAGTCTTGAGGCTACTGCTTGAATTCCAAGCTCTGTAAAAAGTGCGCACTGTTCCACCTGCGGAGGCATGGGGACATACACACACACAGACGTCATATCTCATGCAGAGAAGTGGGAAGCACAACTTAACTAATAGAAAAAGTTTCAGTTCCATGGATAGTCCTGATCGTTTCATCCAGAAGGATGTTTGTTCGATAACCTCAGGAAGTCGAGATGTCTCTCAAAGTCCCTATTCCCAAGAAAATTGTATGCAAATAAACAAAATATTTAAGATTATTTGTTAAGGACTGATGCAGGCAGGAAACTGTACATAGATGAAAGAAACAGAACGAAACAAATAGGTGCTGAATCCAAAAAGAAGTCATGGGAAGATTTTGATTATAATCTGAAAAGGCTAGGTCAAGCAGCAGGGAAACCTTTCTGGGCAGTAATAAAGAATCTTAGGAAGGAACGGAATTCTCTTTTTGTTAGTTGCTTTACGTCGCACCGACACAGATAGGTCTTATGGCAATGATGGGACAGGAAGGGCCTAGGAATGGGAAGGAAGTGGCCATGGCCTTAATTAAGGTAAAGCGCCAGTATTTGTTCTAAATACCCAGCAGTCAGCGAAGATGCGATAACAAAGACACCTCCCCCCCCTACCTAAACTCTAAATACTGAAGATTCTAGCCTGTTTATAACTCGGCAGTCAGTGTAGCACAGTAGGCCTACGATGCACGGTTGAGTTGTAAATAGTAGTAAATTATTTGGTCCCAGGAACGAGATAATTTCTTAATTCATCCGAGAGATAGTTGGTTCGAACCCCACTGTCGGCAGCCCTGAAGATGGTTTTCCTTGGTTTCCCATTTTCAAATCTTAATAGTGTGACGGTCAGCGTGTTTTGGTTACTATAATTGAAATACGCATTTGTGTGTGTGCGTGCGTGTCATATAAGTGTATTACTTTAATTCCTTCCGATTTGAAAAGTATATTGTGTAAGATTATTATTACTATTATTATTATTATTATTATTATTATTATTATTATTATTATTATTATTATTATTATTATTATTATTATTATTATTATTATTATTATTATTGTACCGGTTGGTACACCTCTACGCCACACATATGAATTTTCCGCCTTAAAGTACTTCTCTACTGGAGAAACCCTGAACTTTAACAACTGAACTAACTCTACTGGTTATCAGAAGATGTCACTGTGTGGTTTTGATTTGCTTTTGTTTTTCATTGATCAAGAAGTGTGGACATTCTCTAACAGATGTCTCTACCAAAAACTATGATAACGCACTCTGGTGTAAAGGAATGAACTTTCTTGGAGAAATTTTGTATTCAAAGTTTTGTCTTTACTAAATTTTGTTCTGTCATTTGTGAGTTGGCAATATTAATCCTTTCTTTCCGCCTGTTTTAAAAATAGCCAATCAGGAATTTCTGTAATTAATTTTCGGCCAATCGGGGCTTTCTTCTTCAATGTTGTATGTAACTGTGTACTGTAGCCAATAAAAGTTTGAGGGCGGGTTATTATCATTCATGAAAGGTCACGAACTTTCCACGAGGGTATAAAAACTGCTGATTTTCTTGTCTCCAGGCCACTCGAATAACATCTTGCTCAGTGTGTGAGTATGTAACAGGGGGCGGGAAGCGCCTCGTTCTTCAAGCAGCAGCTCTTCAACAAGGTAATGGCCTCTTAACATCTTTATTTCTTGCTAGCTCAGCAGTTTAACTCGCGGGGAAGGTTCGAAACCTTTAATATGTAACCTATATCTTTAAATATGTAAGCCTTTTCAATCTTTGTAAATACTCCACTTAACTTGAACTGTAATTCGGGGATAGAGAGTGCTTTACCCTCTCGAGCTCCCCTTCATTTTTGGAATTTGAGGTGACTACGTTTTCGTAACCGTTTTTCTCTTCCTTCTTAATGTGTTAAATTTATTTTGCAGACTAGTCACCTCCATAGATTGGGATTAGCCCCTGTATTATCGGCCTAGCGCCACATAGGTTTTAACAAGCTTTAGTGTAGGAGTGCAAGAACGCGCCTCCATTCATCTTTGTGTTTGGGTCATTTAATTTTCCTTTAATTTGCTATTCAGGCCTTGTAGGTTGGGTACTAGATACCCCTGTGTCCTTATAATTGTGCCTTGAGAGGCAGTTTAGAGGAAAGTTTGTTGTTGCCTTTAACAGGCGTAAGAAATTGAGAGCGGGTTAGCTCTTTCTGATGTGATAGATGTGCCTCTAGGAGGCCCATATGTGGCTTTGGAGCTAACGCTCCCTGTAATGAAGGGGTTTTCTGCCCTTTGAACAGTAATTCTGTAACTTGGTATTGTTGAGCTAAAGTTCAAAGATTGTCAGATTGCGAGCTTGGAGCCCAGGACTTGTAAGAACCCGAAACTCGGGCTTTCCTTGTAAATCTACTCTTGTACCTGATTTTGTTATTTCCCCTAGTGGAAACTGGTTAATATTTTCTCTAAATCTTGGACTTCTTGGTCGTGTACCTGATTTAACTTGTTGTTATTTGTTGTATGCTCAAAATTTTATGTCACCATTGTTAAATATCAAAAATATAACCTTTATTGAAATTTTAGATTAATCTTTTGGCCTTGTAGTTTAGACCCATTCCAACCCGCACCTTCTTTCACCTCTGCTGTTCCACAGAGACTTCGGAATTATTATTATTATTATTATTATTATTATTATTATTATTATTATTATTATTATTATTATTATTATTATTATTATTATTATTATTATTATTATTATTATTATTATTATCGTTGCTGTTCATTGTAATAATATACAACCTTGTACTACGAAATAATCTTGTAACTTTCCTTATCAGGAGACAAGGAGCCAATTTTCAATTATTGCGGTGGTGGTGGTGGTGGGGTGGGCGAGCTTCTTAGCGCCGCTACTGGCACACTAGATGGAATTTCTTAGGTTTGCTGTACAAAAGAGCACTTCCTATGTGTCGTATTACGCTGTGTACCACTTGACAGTTTGTAGATGGCCGAGGGGCAAAGGAACGGTTACACTCAATGCATATGATGAATTATTTATGTTGTCTTAACCGCAGACAAGTGCGGTCTTAAAAATACCAAGGTTGATTCAATCCACCGAGAGTGACATTTAGAAGACGTCTCAGCAGCATTCAAAACGGAGTGTATTTTTCCCATAAATCTGAGTTCAGGATGACGAGGTCAGAGCTCTGAACGCCTCTGGGTCTTCAATGGGATCTTTCTTCCAGGAATTCAGTGCTTTGTTATGCTGGCATAATGCATACCCACTGCTGTGTGGGAGGAACCACTCTATACATTAGCAATTCAAAGTTATTTGTAATTTTCATCGTGAATGAAGACTATACCTAAGGTAACAAGTCAAATATCGTATGAACCTGATTTTCTCTTTCCATTTTTTCATGTTTTAGACATAAATATATCTTATGGCTGGGGCTCACCTGAAAATCTGCGTTACGTCTAAGGTCATCGGCCCACGGAAGTTAGTGTGACGTAAGTGTAACCCTAGCAAGCGTAGAGTCTGTGAAGTAAGATATGAGTGGATGGCCAGGTATGACATGAGAGAATCTTCCTCTCTTCAGTAAACATCTCCGAGACCACCGTGAGCGATGCACAACTTTCTTTTTTCTGTTCACTCTTCCACTCAAACTTCTCTTCAGTCTTACGAGGATCCCCGTGGATGAAATACTGTTGTTAACAATAACTTCTCTGTGTGCTACTAAACTGAGCGAATCCAGGAAAAAGGAAGTTATGCTTGCTGGCGGGACCTAGTTTTTTCAGTGCACTATGTCTTCTGGCATGGGTTAGAGCAATTTTGTTACTTTCATTGATCTGTCTCAGTTTTATCCTTGGCTTTGACAAAATGGAAGTGACTGAGGTATGAGTGATGCTAGTAATGCCATTCCTTCTGCAGCCAGTCCCTGCTATGAATGGTGTGAAAATATTGCTCATAGGGTCAGTTGGTGCCTGCATTTCAGTGGGCTTGGCAGACTGATATGTAATAGCAACTTTTGGCTCGGTGGGGAAAGCAACGGGAAACTACATCACTCCTCATTTCCCTAGTACGCCTCTTCAGTGATGCCTAGGCCATTTATGACAGCTGATGGCGGAACTGTTGAGGATTCAACCAGCCTTCGGGCTGAGGACTAAATATACATATACATACATGCATGCATCGCTTACGGTGGTATCGAAGATGGTTACTGAAGAGAGGAAGATTCTCTAATGTCCATTTGATACGTGAGTTATGACACCGACCAGAAGACTGGCGTAATTATTTGCATAGGCACTATGAATTTGTATGTTCAGTCGTCAGCCCGAAGACGAAGACTGGTTGGATCCTCAACATCTCCGCCATCAGCTGTCATAGATGGCCTAAGCATCACTGAAGAGGCGTACTAGGGAAATGAGGCGTGAGTTAGTTTCCCGTTGCTTTCCTCATCGGGCCAGAAGTTGCTATTACATATCAGTCTGCCAAGCCCACTGAAATACATGCACCAACCGACCCTATGAGCAACATTTTCACACCATTCATAGCAGGGACAAGCTGCATAAGGAATGGCGTTACTAGTATCACTCATACTTCAGTCACTTTCATATCGTCAGAGCCAAGGATAAGACTATGACAGGTCAATGAAAGTAACAAAATTGCTCTAGCCTATACCAGAAGACATAGTACACTGTAAACACTAGGTCCACTGTAAATTATTAACGCTAGTGTCCGACTCCATGGCTAAAAGGTTAGCGTGCTGGCCTTTGGTCACAGGGGTCCTGGATTCGATTCCCAGCAGGATCGGGAATTTTAACCTTAATTGGTTAATTTCGCTGGAACGAGGGCTGGGTGTATGTGTCGTCTTCATCATCATTTCATCCTCATCACGACGCGCAGGTCGCCTACGGACGTCAAATCCAAAAGACCTGCATCTGGCGAGCCGAACTTGTCCTCGGACACTCCCGGAACTGAAAAGCCATACGCCACTTCATTGACGCTAGTAACTTCCAAAATAGCACAAGATGACACTGCCTTGAGGAAAGCTTATCACTCCGCATGAGCCACTCACCGCAAAGTTAAGATTTTTAATGACGGGGCGCAGCTCCAAGGATCTTGTGCTCTCAACAATAATTTCTAAACAAGCCCTTAGTCGGCTTATACCGGAAACATGTCGACCTATATACAAAGTTCTGAAGAAACGTACGTGAATTACTTATTTTTGTGTTATTTGAGGGATATTAAAAATTGCTGAAAAATAATAATACAAATTAAAACTGGACTACGGCAGGGAGATAGGCTCTCACCATTATTGTTTAATTGTGCTTTAGAAATGGTAATGAGGGAATGATTTAGAAAATGTCCCCCAAAAATAAAGATTGGCCGAAAAATCAAAACAAATTGCCTGGGTTTCGCCGACGATTTAGCATTGCTGGCAGTGGACATAAAATAAGCAAAAAAACAGATATCAGAACTTCAAAACATTGTGCAAATATAATTGGCCTCAAAATATCATTAAAAACATAAATTATGCCCAAAAAACCAACACAACTAAAAGAAGTTACCATAAATGCTAATAAAATCAAAATAGTAACTCAACCTAAATGAAAAAATCTCAATCCAAACAAGAACAAATAGATTAGCTAAAGCACAAAAATTAACATGGGATTTCTACAAAAAGAAAAGTTTATTAATAAATTCAAAAATAAAACACCACAACACAGTTATAACACTGGAGGCTACATATGCAGCAGAAACACTTTTTCACCTGAATAAACTGTACCGGGCGGTACACCTCCACGCCGCTAATTTAAAAGTTGCGCCTGTTGAACTCCTCTGCTGGAGGAAGTCTGAACTTTATTGACGGTATTAATTTTCAACTTTCTCAGAAGATGTCACTACCTGTAAATTTTGGAGTTTTAGAACTGTGTCATTTTTGATGCGTTTTTGTTTTGCTTGAAGTAAGAAGTGTGAACTTTCTCTTCTAGAGGACACTACTGAAGAACTACAATAGTGCACCCTAGTGCGAAGAAAAAGAACTGTTCTTTGGAGAAATTTTTATTTCAAAAGTTTGTTTCTTGTTAAATTTCCTTCTGTTATTGTTTAAGTTGGCTGTATACCCCTCTCTTTCTCCTTGTTTTGTATTCAACCAATCCCGAATTTCTTAACTTAATTTTCCACCAATAATGTGTTTCTTCTTCATCTTGTGTAGGGGTTTCTCTTTATTCTCCAATAAAGTGATTGTGGGCGGGTGTTCTCATTCCCCTAATGCCTAGAACCTTCCGCGAGAGTATATAAACTGCTGATTTTAGGGTCTCCGGGCCACTTCTGTTCCATCTTTCAGTGTGTAAAGTACATAGCAGGGGGCGGGTAGCGCCTCTTTCTTCGGCAGCGGTCAACAACAAGGTAATGGCCAATTGATAACTTCTTTCTTTGCTAGCTCAGCAGTTTAACTCTCGGGGCGGGTCCGAAGCTTTTTCCATTATGTAACCTTCCTTAAAATGTAAAGAAACTTGTATCTATTTCATCTTTTGAACTGCATATCGGGATAGAGAGTGCTTAACCCTCTCGAGCTCCCAATCATAATGTTTTGAGGTGAACTTATTTTTCTCAACCTATTCTTCGTTAATATAATGTAAATTGTTCTTTTCTGAAGTCACCTCTGTAGTATGGGATTAGCCTTTGCATTAATGGCCTAGTGCAAAGTAGGTTTTAAAAACAAAGTGTATTAGGAGTGCAGATCGCCTCCTCTCAATTGTTATTTTGGAGGTCATGTAATTACCCCTTTTCATTTAATAGACCTCAGTAGGTTGGGTATTTTACCCCTGTGTCTATGTCCAGTGAGGACAACTTGAAGGTGGAGTTTGGTGTGGCCTTTGAGAGGCTTAAAGTTGAGAGTGAGTGGCTCTTTTTGAAAATTGAGTGTTGTATGCCTCGTGGAGGCTTTTCAGTGTAATTTGGAGCAAGGGCTCCTAAGCATGAATGGGGTTTTCTGCCCCTCTGTTGAAACTTGTGTTTGGGGTAAAACTGAGCTGATTGCCCAAGCATTGTGAAGTCAGGGCGCGAAGCCCAAATCCTGTAAATATTGTAACTACCTTTTGACTTGCTACTTTGTACCTGCCATGCTTGTTATTTCCTTATTTTGAAAAGAAAATATAACCTTGTTAAATTTTAAATTAATTTTACTTTCGTAGCTTGAGACCCGTTCACACCCGCACCTTCTTTCACCTCTACCTACCGCTAAAACACGGTAACAAGTGGTAGCAGAGCGTGGTTGAATGGGTCTCATTTTAGCCCCTTTTGACGGCTAAATATTGTTCTGTTCCGAACTCTAACCATTTTCTCAGTTGCTGGAATTTTTGAGGTTTTCAAAATTGTTCTGTCACCAAGCCTGACCCTCGCGATGTTCTTCATCTTAACTATTTGCGCAAGGAGGAGTTAATCTACGAATTGACTATTAGAAATGTGCAATCTGGAGGCACGGTTGCGATAGACACAAACAAGCCTAGAGAGTCCCTTGAGTTGCCTATTTCCATCCCCACCTTGGGAGAGAAAGAAATTGACGACTCTCTTTCCACGATCACGGAGAATATTACTGGGCTAGCTTCTGTAGTTAGTTTTTTTGATGAAAATGATCCTTCCCCTAATCAAATTAAGCGTGTGCAAGCCAGGCTATATCATTTTTCAAATAGAGTTAACGATCTGTTGTCTCTAAAGTTGAATGACGTTCAGAAGAAGGAAGCTAGTACGCTGCTTGAAAATATGTCTGAATTATCTAGCAAGGTCACTCAATTGTTAACTGGGGAAGTTCCTCCCAAAACTGATCAACCTGCCACGATGAATGCTGGGAGCGAGGTAGAGCCTCCTAAGGGAGAAGTCAATAGGATAACCGTTGCTGCTCAAACTATATCTGCCCCATTAGACAACGAGTCTGAACGTCGTAACTCATTGACTAATGTACGTTCTGAATTAACTTCTTTGCCACTTAAATCTTTACCGACTATGTCACCCGGGTTTAGCAGCTTGCCTCATCCATTGGCAATGTTGCTCAGGGGTATCTCTAAGTTTTCCGTTAATACCACCAGTGAAGTAATTTCATTTTTAAGATTTCTAGTTGAATTTCAGGATCATGCCCTTGTGTTTTCTCTTTCTCCATGTCAAATTTTGCATATTATCTATCCTTATGCAATTGGTATTCTCTCTGACAAAATAGTAAGAGCTCTAGCTGAACAGTCATCTATTGAAGATTTTCATGCACACCTGCTTGCAAATTTTATTCCCGCCCGCGCGAGGTCATCTCTGATTCAGAAGTACTATTATCGTGTACAGCGTTTGGATGAAAACTTGGCTGACTTCATCCAAGATATTAAATTCTATACTAGGGTGTTTGCTCTTCACTTTCCGGAGGACCAGATTGTACAAGCCATTGTGGAAGGCATTTCACCATCCTATAGGTCATATTTGTGTTTCGCGGCGTGCCCGCAAACTTTCTCTGAACTTGAAGCATTGGCCGTCTCAGCAGAAGGAGTTAGATACGCCGATTCTTTGCGTGTAGCGAAAGAACCCCCGCCTTCCTTTAGTAATACTCGGCCTCCACCTCGCCGATCAGTCACCCCTCGTAAATGTTATGCTTGTGGGTCGCCTGACCACCTGCGCAATAAGTGTCCACTGATCAAGTCGAGTGGGACAAGGAATGGGGCTGGTTCATCACAAGGCTGTTTTAAATGTGGGGCTTTCTCACATATCGCCAAGAATTGCCCAAACTCAAATAGCACCCCCTCCTGCTCAACTTCTGGTGCAAATTCCACCTATGCCAATAATAAAAAGTGACTAGTGGCTTCGGCTGAGTCGACTAATCCATCTTCCCGAGACTCAGCCCCTGGTAAACAGGTTGTAAATTCAGGGAACGAGCAGTCTTCAAATTCATCTTTTGAATGCCCTAAAGAATGTCTTAGGATTGCGGCGGATACCCCCGCACCTATTCCTTTTCTTAAGATTGAGTTAAATAACGAGCCTATAACAGCTCTATTAGATTCAGGTAGTGTTTGTTCAATTATTTCGGACCAATGGTATTCAAAATTTAAGTCTGTTTATAAACTACCTGACTATGTCTCCTCTCCTGTTCAATATGTTTCGGCTAATTCATCCCCATTAGAAATTCTAGGTTCCTTACTGGTCAAAATTCGTATTTTTAAATTTACATGGAAAATCAAACTGTTTGTGGCTAAGCACTTGTCTTGCCCCATCATACTGGGAGCGGACTTCATTTCTCACACTGGTCTTGTGCTCGATCTCCAGAGTAAGTCGTGCACATTCAAGTTTGCGTCCAATTATAAAATTCCCTTGCTAAAGTGTAATTCTGTATCATGTTCTTCTATTTCGCCTACCCAGGATGAGATGTTGTTAGACCTTAGACATCTACCTGAGGAGCAGGCTGATAGTATTCGTAAATTATGTCAGTCATTTCCAGAGGTGTTCTCTGATACTCTTGGTGTTACTGACCTTATTGAATACAAAATTGAGGTCACGGATTCGATTCCTGTCCGTTTTAAACCATATAGGCTATCTCCACCTAAAATGAAGGCATTGAAAGAAATCATCGATCAAATGTTGAAGGATGGTATTATTAGGCCATCTAAGTCGGCGTATTCGTCGCCTATTTTTCTAGTCCCGAAACCCCAAGGAGGCTTCAGGCCTGTCATTGATTATAGGGCTCTCAATCGGAAGGTGGTGTTACAATCTGTGCCCCTTCCTGACCTTCATTCTTGTTTTTCATGGTTTCGTAAGGCCAAGTTCTTTACTATCGTGGACTTGAATCAGGCCTATAATCAAATTACCCTTGCCGAAGAGTCTAAACACCTTACAGCGTTTGCCACGGACTGGAACTTATACGAATACAACCGCGTGCCTTTCGGGCTCCCCACGGGAGCAGCTGTACTCACTAGGCTACTAGATAGGGTCTTCTCCGACATCAAATTTGAGTACTTATATCACTACTTGGATGATGTCGTCGTATTTTCAGAGACTTTTGAAGAACATTTAGATCATCTGCGAGAAGTCCTCGATCGCCTTCGTAAGGCTGGGTTAACTGTCAAGTTGTCCAAGGTTGCCTTTGCTAAGCCCTCTATGTCATTCCTAGGGCATATTGTGTCACCTGATGGTGTAGCAGTCGATCATTCTAGAACACAGGCCATCCGTGATTTTAAACCTCCCAAGGACATTAAAGGTATCGCCAGGTTCATTGGTATGGTGAATTTCTTCAGGAAGTTTATTCCTAATTTCGCTAATAGAGCGGCTCCCTTAAACCTTCTTCGTAGGAAAGGCATCAAATTCGAGTGGGGTCCTTCTCAACAAGCCGCTTTTGAAGATCTTAAATTAGCTCTATGTAATGCCCCTGTACTTGCTATGCCTGATTTCTCGAAGAAATTCATCGTCCAAACCGACGCGTCGTCGTCAGCAGTAGCTGCAGTCCTTCTTCAAGAGACTGAACTAGGGAGGCGACCCATCGCCTATGCATCTAGGACTCTATCGGCTCAAGAAGCCAAGTATTCTATCTATGAGCTCGAAGGTTTGGCAGTCTTATTTGCCTTAGAAAAGTTCCGTCTCTATCTTGAACATGTCAAATTCGACCTGGAGACAGATAATCAAGCCTTAAGCTGGGTCTTAGGTACGCCGCGTCGTACTGGTCGTCTAGCCCGTTGGGCCATCCGTATTTCTGCCTTCAAATTCGATGTCAGGCATATCAGAGGTACCGAAAATGTTACTGCTGATGGACTCAGCCGTATGTTTTCCAACGACGTCGAGACCCATGAACCGGTCGACAGTTCATCACCTTCCGAGTCCATACTATCTGATGTTAATGCCATCTTAACTGATGCTCCCATGCTCTTTAGGGATATCGAGAAATACCAACGTGAAGATCCGACGCTGGCTCCGATAATGGAAACCCTTTCTTCTGGGGAACATGTCGTCCCTTATGTTCTGAGGAATGGTGTTCTATGTTGCCCCTCGAGGCATGATAAGATGATGAAAGTTGTCGTTCCAGCTGTTCTTGTACCTTTGATCTTCAAGTATCATCATGAGACCCCATTAGGAGGGCATCTTGGTATCTTTAAAACTCGTGAAAAGATTCGTGAAATGTTCATCTGGAAAGGTATGGACGGTGAAATCCGTGAACTAGTAAAAGCTTGTAAATCTTGTTTGCTCAGTAAACCCACCATGTCCACCAAGGTAGGCCTTTTGTCTTCGCATCAAGCGTCGCGTCCCATGGAACGCTTGTATATTGATTATGTAGGACCCTTCCCCCAGTCTAAGGGAAATGCTAACAAGTTTATCTTTGTATGCGTAGACGGCTTTACTAGATTTTCCTGGTTATTTCCGACTAAGCTGGCTACCGCTCAGTCTATCATTACTTGCTTAAATTCTATTTTTGCCTCTTTTGGTCCGTGCCAATATATTGTGTCTGATAATGCTAAGGCGTTCACATCTAATCTTTTTCGTAAATTCTGTTTCGACTTGTCCATCTCTCATGTAACTACTTCTGCTTATTACCCTCAACCATCGCTGGCTGAACGGGTTAACCGTAATCTCAGGTCCGCGCTTATTGCCTATCATCATGAAGATCATTCCAGGTGGGACACGTCCTTGCATTGGTTAGCTTTTGCTTTGAATTCGGCGGTTCATGAATCACATAAATTTACTCCAGCATCTTTGATGTTCAAGTTTGTTCCCAACACGCCGCTCTCTAACCTCTGGTCTCTGAGTGACATTCTGCCCGAGACAATAGATCCGGACAACATTAAAGATCTTTGGAAGAAAGCTAAAGCCAATCTTAAAGTGTCTCATGAAAAGGTTAGGGAAAGGTATGATCGTGGACGGAGACCCACCCCTTTGAAGGTAGGTGACCAAGTTATGGTCAAGAATTTTGTTCCCGCGGGCAAGCTTGCCCCCAGATTTCATGGGCCTTGTATCATTCTCGATTTTCTTACGCCGGTTACGTTGTTATTAAGTAATCCAGCCACCGAGAGGATATTTAGGGTTCACCTGTCACAGGTGAAACCAGTGTAAATTTTGTGTCAACTTCCTTCATATAATCGTGAAAGGAATATGAAGGTTATATTTTTTTTGAGTTTTCACTTTTAAGGCATTCTGCCCCTTCTATAATGTTTTGTTTCATATGTAAGTATTTTTGTAAACCCTCCCCGCACCGTTAAGCTGCCATTCTGTCCTTACCACGGCCATTACCACGCTCCCGTCTCCTGCTATACACACTGTGGCCTGCTTATATTAAATGCCACGGATATCTGCACGCCGCTGGCCCCTCAACCTCTCCACAAAACCTGTGCCCTCAAAAAATGATGATGGTCCAACAATATTCTGCCGCCTAGCTTTAATGTTTCAGTGCCCCCGCAGCCGCGCGGCGCTGTGCCGCGACTGGGCTCGAGGATGGGCCCCCTCGACCCCAGCGAGGACGACATGTGCACGGCGAGCCGGAGCTCTCCTCCCGGCCAAGGCTGATGTGCGGCGCACTACCTGCTACTTGCCCGCAGTCTGTATATGTTCACCGCGGGCGCGGCGTGTTTCAACACCACTGCTCCCCTCATAGTGCGGGCGAGCGGTATCTCAGGGTACTTGAGGGGTCCGAGCGGCCTCCTCTGGACGCAAGCTGCAACGGCCGGTCTGGCCATCCAACTTAATCAACATCAACTACATGGACAGTTACTATAAGAGATGACTACACTTGGGAATTCAACAACAAAATCTGGTGGACTTAGAAAATTTTTCCTCGATGTTAAAACTAAAGTTTTCCTTCTCAATTCAACTTCTACAACCATAAAAACTTTACTTCTCCAGTTACAACAAAAATTTTGAAACTGAATCAAACCACATTAAGAAAATCTTATAAATTTTTCGGCAATTAATCTCCATATCTACATCAAAACTTGGACCTTGTTTTCAAACAAATTTCATGTGTCACCCCTGGAGGAACTTTTGGGGGGGGGGAGGGAGGTCTGTACAGGGCGGTACACCTCCACGCCGCTAATTTAAAAGTTGCGCCTGTTGAAACTCCTCTGCTGGAGGAAGTCTGAACTTTATTGACGGTATTAATTTTCAACTTTCTCAGAAGATGTCACTACCTGTAAATTTTGGAGTTTTAGAACTGTGTCATTTTGATGCGTTTTTGTTTTGCTTGAAGTAAGAAGTGTGAACTTTCTCTTCTAGAGGACACTACTGAAGAACTACAATAGTGCACCCTAGTGCGAAGAAAAAGAACTGTTCTTTGGAGAAATTTTTATTTCAAAAGTTTGTTTCTTGTTAAATTTCCTTCTGTTATTGTTTAAGTTGGCTGTATACCCCTCTCTTTCTCCTTGTTTTGTATTCAACCAATCCCGAATTTCTTAACTTAATTTTCCACCAATAATGTGTTTCTTCTTCATCTTGTGTAGGGGTTTCTCTTTATTCTCCAATAAAGTGATTGTGGGCGGGTGTTCTCATTCCCCTAACGCCTAGAACCTTCAGCGAGAGTATATAAACTGCTGATTTTAGGGTCTCCGGGCCACTTCTGTTCCATCTTTCAGTGTGTAAAGTACATAGCAGGGGGCGGGTAGCGCCTCTTTCTTCGGCAGCGGTCAACAACAAGGTAATGGCCAATTGATAACTTCTTTCTTTGCTAGCTCAGCAGTTTAACTCTCGGGGCGGGTCCGAAGCTTTTTCCATTATGTAACCTTCCTTAAAATGTAAAGAAACTTGTATCTATTTCATCTTTTGAACTGCATATCGGGATAGAGAGTGCTTAACCCTCTCGAGCTCCCAATCATAATGTTTTGAGGTGAACTTATTTTTCTCAACCTATTCTTCGTTAATATAATGTAAATTGTTCTTTTCTGAAGTCACCTCTGTAGTATGGGATTAGCCTTTGCATTAATGGCCTAGTGCAAAGTAGGTTTTAAAAACAAAGTGTATTAGGAGTGCAGATCGCCTCCTCTCAATTGTTATTTTGGAGGTCATGTAATTACCCCTTTTCATTTAATAGACCTCAGTAGGTTGGGTATTTTACCCCTGTGTCTATGTCCAGTGAGGACAACTTGAAGGTGGAGTTTGGTGTGGCCTTTGAGAGGCTTAAAGTTGAGAGTGAGTGGCTCTTTTTGAAAATTGAGTGTTGTATGCCTCGTGGAGGCTTTTCAGTGTAATTTGGAGCAAGGGCTCCTAGGCATGAATGGGGTTTTCTGCCCCTCTGTTGAAACTTGTGTTTGGGGTAAAACTGAGCTGATTGCCCAAGCATTGTGAAGTCAGGGCGCGAAGCCCAAATCCTGTAAATATTGTAACTACCCTTTTGACTTGCTACTTTGTACCTGCCATGCTTGTTATTTCCTTATTTTAAAAAGAAAATATAACCTTGTTAAATTTTAAATTAATTTTACTTTCGTAGCTTGAGACCCGTTCACACCCGCACCTTCTTTCACCTCTACCTACCGCTAAAACACGGTAACATAAACAGTCAAAGACTGACAGACAAAGTCGTGTACAGAGAGCTAGAGCCCAGTACAGATACTATGCGTAAGAGTAGACTGGGATTCTTTGGACATATCATGAGGATGCAGGATTCGAGATTTCTGAAATAACTAGTACAACACAATCTCGTCTCAAAAAATACCACAACAGCATGTAAATGGATCAGAGAAGTAAGAAAGGATCTGAAGGAAATAGACCTTAAAACAAAATACACCACAAATAAGATAAAAGTGAATACAAAACTCAAGAATACAAACCTCCGCTTTACCCTTACACGAAACGAACCAACAACACGCATATTTTCAACCGAGGAAAGGGCACGAATATCGGAGCGTCTGAAGAAGTACTTCAAAGAGACCTGAACGATGGACTGACTAAAGTGATCCTATGCGGTCATAAAAGAAGAAGAGGAAGATGAATACAACCATGATACCTGGACAATTATAATTTCTAAGGAGACAATTAAACAGAGAGAAAATTGTCATACTACAGAAAGAAAATCGTAATCAGTCACTTGGCGAACCAGTTCTTGATATAAAAATTTGGTGCTGAAAGAATAATATGCAAGCAGCACACAAGAGAAAATAATCATTCGCTAGTACAGTTCATGCAATACTGGGCGTCATTTGACGACAAGACGGATGCCCGTCTGGATGCAACGACTTGTCTTTCGCCTTGCAAGAACACAAAGCTCTCACCCATCAGTCTTCAAGCCGCTTTCAGTTCAAGTAAGACGACACATTTATCGTCTCGCATGACCGATCTGGCATGATCATGCAAGACTGACGATAACACGTGGCTGGTGGTCGTCTGAGATTAGCATGCCCATGACCGAGAGACATCTTTATGATATTTGATTTTCGCAAAGGGATTATTTCTTACGATTTGTTTTACCTCGCACCGACACAAACTGGTTTTGTGGCAACGGTGGGTTAGGAAAGGGCTAGGAGTGTGAAGGAAGCTAACATGGCCTTAATTAAGGTACAGTCGCATCATTTATCTGGTGTGAAAATGGAAAACTACGGAAAACAACCTTCAGCACTGCTGATTTTGAATTAAACCTGTTTCAGTATATCTGAAGCACAGGAATGAACATGTCCTCAACATTTCACACGGATAGAGAAGCCGAGAAAATGTTCCATGAATTCGAAAATTTTAAAATTCACGGGAAACTGAGCTCAAAGTAACATCAGTGCCGCATAGTCTCCGCTCCAGTCTTCTCTTAGCACCTCTTCTAACTTGTCTTGCTTTTCTAGCTAAGATCTTGATGGCATTGTCTGTATTTTTGAGCCTAAGCCTGTCTAAAGCCGGCATAGCGTCAACTGTTTGAGAACCAGCATGCAACCCTAACTTTTCAAGAACGTGACACTTGGTAATATTTCCCTAGTTGTATCGTGCCACTGAAGTGTATTTATTTCTAAAACACAGTTTTAGGGAGTCTTGTTCAAATGACACTGTCCACACATTCGGTGGGTTCTTCCTTAGGGACATTTCTTCAGGAGATTTTTGACCTATGGGTCCATGAAAACTCTTCTCCTTTATCTTTTGAATCACACTGGCCACTCAGTCCGGCTCCATGGCTGAATGGTTAGCGTGCTGGCCTTTGGTCACAGGCGTCCCGGGTTCGATTCCCGGCAGGGTGGAGAATTTTAAGCATAATTGGTTAATTTCTCTGGCACGGGGCTGGGTGTTTGTGTCGTCTTCATCACAATTTCGTCCACATCACAACGTGCAGGTCCTACGGACGTCAAATCAAAAGACCTGCATCTGGCGAACCGAACTTGTCCTCGGGCACTTCCGGCACTAGAAGCCATACGCCATTTCATTTTTCATTTGACATCCAGAAAGTAATAATAATAATGTTATTTGCTTTACGTCCCACTAACTACTTTTACGGTCTTCGGAGACGCCGAGGTGCCGGAATTTGGTCCCGCAGGAGTTCTTTTACGTGCCAGTAAATCTACCAGCACGAGGCTGACGTATTTGAGCACCTTCAAATACCACCGGACTGAGCCAGGATCGAACCTGCCAAGTTGGGGTCAGAAGTCCAGCGTCTTAACCGTCTGAGCCATTCAGCCCGGCCATCCAGAAAGTAATTTTCGCCATTTCCTTTTTTGTAAAGTAAATATATTTGGCCGGGAAATATGAGAATGCCCGACAGATCTAAGACGTAATCATATACCGGCCGGACAAGTTCCGCCTAGTATCAGCAGCGCAGCAACAGTGGGTCCAAATGGCGGCTCGTATTCTTTCTCCCTTCCGCCTGGGAGGTTCAGTCTGTGGTAAAGTTTCTACGGACATTGCCATCGGCCATTCAAAGCAAGAGGCGTGAGATGTTCAGTGAACGTTTTGTACTGATCCATGGCAATGTTCGCGCACATACGTCTCGGCGCTCAGCGACTGTTCTGCAGGAGTTTGGGTGTTTGATCATCTACCGTACAGTCCTGATCTTGGTCCCAGTGATTTTTATCTTTTCTTGCACATCAAGACATTCCTGTCCTCCTGACAGCACTTTCACACGGACGAGGATCTAAAGACGAATGTTACACGCTGTTTCCATTTCCAGGCCGCAGATTTCTACGACACCGGCATACAAAAGTTTATCCCACAATATGACAAGTGTCTCAGTCCTGGTAGTGATTATGTAAAAAAATAGCTCCAACATTGCTGTATCGTATGCCAATCAACTTTTTCATGTACACTAACTATGTTGTCTTTCTTTTTTTAAATAGTGAAACTTAATTTCTTGATGGCCCTCGTATATTTCTCATCAACACCTTCCAGTTTTCTACGGACAGCACTACCAAATATCCCAGGATCAGAAAATTTTTCACTAGGAGAAGGATTACCAATGGGGTTAGCCACCGCTGGCCCCTCATGGACTGAACCAAATGATGGCAAAGAGCTATTTCTAGCCCCCTGAAAATTGCCTTCCTTTTTCCCCTGCCTTTTCACACGTTTATTAAACACTTTAACACTAACTCTAGGCATTTCCACAGAAAGAAAGAGTACTATACCGCTACAAGAGAAATTCGAATTAATTACGATGTCTACAAACACACCAAAAGAATGAAATTCAAGGAATATGCATTAAAACAGCAGAACATCGTTTGCAGGCTGACAACTTGTGAAATTCACATTTCCTTTCACAGCATATTAACATCCCATTGAAAAGTAGGAGCTTTGAAAAGTCAGATGAAACTTAACAAGTTTGGAGTCAGCCATGACAGATGGAAGTATGAAAGGAGCCACGTCCCTTCGCAGATAAATGGAAAATACAATAGTTACAATTATGCGAGAGTTATGTTAAATGCGTCATTTTAAAGAGGAGGATTTAAATAATATGTTAAGGCAAAAATTATCTTTTAAATTTAAAATCAGATTCAATTCCCCCTTAAAATAGCTTGGTCCTGGTCCTTGATCGACTCTCATTGGCTGATCTTTGTCAAATTCAAAGCCTACAATGAGATCAATAAATCCCGAGTTAGCTTTCCTACGATCGCTATGATCGAAAGTATTGTAGTTTCTCGATAAATAATAATTGGTGTTACGGCACAATCTGTTGCGGTAGTAATTAAACAATTTGGTAGGCGTACCTTCAAAATTCAATTCTTTTACCTTCGTATCCCCGAAGTGCGAGCCTAGGGCATTATACTACATACATACATACATACATTATCATTATAGACTGTTATGCCTTTCAGCGTTCAGTCTGCAAGCCTCTGTGAATTTACTAAACGTCGCCACAATCCTCGATTTGCAACTAGTGTTGTGGCCTCATTTAGTTCTATACCTCTTATCTTTAAATCGTTAGAAACTGAGTCTAACCATCGTCGTCTTGGTCTACCTCTACTTCTCTTACCCTCCATAGCAGAGTCCATTATTCTCCTAGGTAACATATCCTTCTCCATTCGCCTCACATGACCCCACCACCGAAGCCGGTTTATGCGTACAGCTTCATCCATTGTGTTCATTCCTAAATTAGCCTTTATCTCCTCATTCCGAGTTCCCTCCTGCCATTGTTCCCACCTGTTTGTACCAGCAATCATTCTTGCTACTTTCCTGTCTGTTACTTCTAACTTATGAATAAGATATCCTGAGCCCACCCAGCTTTCGCTCCCATAAAGCAAAGTTGGTCTGAAAACAGACCGATGTAAAGATAGTTTCGTCTGGGAGCTGACTTCCTTCTTACAGAATACAGTCGATCGCAGCTGCGAGCTCACTGCATTAGCTTTACGGCACCTTGATTCAATTTCACTTACTATATTACCACCCTGGGAGAACACACAACCTAAATACTTGAAATTATCGACCTGTTCTAGCTTTGTATCGCCAATCTGACATTCAATTCTGTTGAATTTCTTACCTACTGACATCAATTTAGTCTTCGAGAGGCTAATTTTCATACCATACTCATTGCACCTATTTTCAAGTTCCACGATATTAGACTGTAGGCTTTCGGCACAATCTGCCATTAAGACCAAGTCATCAGCATAGGCCAGACTGCTTACTACATTTCCACCTAACTGAATCCCTCCCTGCCATTTTATACCTTTCAGCAGATGATCCATGTAAACTACAAACAGCAAAGGTGAAAGATTACAGCCTTGTCTAACCCCTGTAAGTACCCTGAACCAAGAACTCATTCTACCATCAATTCTCACTGAAGCCCAATTGTCAACATAAACGCCTTTGATTGCTTTTAATAATATGCCTTTAATTCCATAGTCCCCCAGTATGGCGAATATCTTTTCCCTCGGTACCCTGTCATATACTGTCTCTAGATCTACGAAACATAAACACAAATGCCTATTCCTCTCGTAGCATTTTTCAATTACCTGGCGCATACTGAAAATCTGATCCTGGCAGCCTCTCTGTGGTCTGAAACCACACTGGTTTTCATCCAACTTCCTTTCAACGACTGATCGCACCCTCCCTTCCAAGATGCCAGTGAATACTTTGCCTGGTATACTAATCAGTGAGATACCTCGATAGTTGTTGCAATCCTTCCTGTTCCCTTGCTTATAGATAGGGTCAATTATTGCTTTTGCCCAATCTGAAGGTACCTTACCAACACTCCACGCTATTTTACTACTCTATGAAGCCATTTCATCCCTGCCTTCCCACTATACTTCACCATTTCAGGTCTAATTTCATCTATTCCTGCTGCCTTATGACAATGGAGTTTATTTACCATCCTTTCCACTTCCTCAAGCATAATTTCACCAACATCATTTTCCTCCTCCCCTTGAGCTTCGCTGTTCACAACACCACCAGGATGATTTCCTTTTACATTGAGAAGATGTTCAAAATATTCCCTCCACCTCTCCAGTGATTCCCTGGGATCTATTATGAGTTCACCTGAATTACTCAAAACACTGTTCATTTCCTTTTTCCCTCCCTTCCTAAGATTCTTTATTACTGTCCAGAAAGGTTTCCCTGCTGCTTGACCTATCCTTTCCAGGTTGTTACCAAAATATTCCCATGACTTCTTTTTGGATTCAACAACTATTTGTTTCGCTCTGTTTCTTTCATCTACGTACGAATCCCTGTCTGCCTCGGCCCTTGTTTGGAGCCATTTCTGATAAGCCTTCTTTTTACGTTTACAGGCTGCTCTCACTTCATCATTCCACCAAGATGTTCGCCTTTTCCCATCTTTACACACAGTTGTTCCTAGGCATTCCCTTGCTGTTTCTACTACAGCATCCCTGTATGCCACCCATTCACTTTCTATATCCTGAACCTGCTTACTGTCTACTGTTCGAAACTTCTCACTAATCATATCCACGTACTTCTGTCTAATTTCCTCGTCCTGGAGATTTTCTACACTTATTTGTTTGCACACAGATTTCACTTTCTCTAACCTAGGCCTAGAGATACTCATTTCACTACAGATCAGATAGTAGTCTGTATCATCGAAAAATCCGCGAAAAACTCGTACATTCCTAACAGATTTCCTGAATTCAAAGTCTGTTAAGATATAGTCTATTATGGATCTGGTACCCCTAGCCTCCCATGTGTAGCGGTGAATAGCCTTATGCTTGAAGAATGTATTCGTAACAGCTAAATCCATACTAGCACAGAAGTCCAGCAAACGCTTCCCATTCCCATTAGCTTCCATATCTTCCCCACATTTACCAATCACCCTTTCGTATCCTTCAGTTCTATTCCCAACTCTCGCATTGAAATCGCCCATTAGCACTATTCTATCCTTGCTGTTTACCCTGACTACGATGCCACTCAATGCTTCATAAAACTTGTCAACTTCATCCTCATCTGCACCCTCACATGGTGAATACACGGACACAATTCTAGTCCTAAGTCCTCCAACTGACAAATCTACCCACATCATTCGCTCATTTACGTGCCTAACAGAAACTATGTTCCGTGCAATGGTATTCCTGATAAAGAGCCCTACCCCAGACTCTGCCCTTCCCTTTCTAACACCCGTCAAGTACACTTTATAATCTCCTATCTCTTCCTCGTTATCTCCCCTTACCCGAATATCACTTACTCCTAACACATCCAGATTCATCCTCTTTGCTGACTCAGCCAGTTCTACTTTCTTTCTTCCATAAGCCTCTTTAATATTGATAGCTCCCCATCGAATTCCATTTCGTTCGCCAAGTTGTTTCCAAGGAGTCCCTCGCCTGTCAAATGGGAGTGGGACTCCGTTACTCCAATAGGTACGAGGCTTGCTCAAAATGTTCTGAGCTCGGTCGATTCATGAAGCAGGATGCTGCCCTACTTGCACATAGTCCAAGTGAGGATCTCTCCTCTAACGGGTTATGGACCACCGGTGGATTGTATAGTCCTAGCCGCCTGAGCACAAGGAGGGCCAGGACTTAGAATATGTCCGAGATGCCCTCTCCCATTCCATAGCAACTGGTATCCCGACTCTCAGGACCACTTACTAGGCCACTCAGCCGTTGCCCATGGTTCACGTACTAGGACGTGACTACAGTAACCCACAAACATGAATTATACTAGAAATAAAAAAATATTATTACTGAATGCCAAATAATATTAGCTATAATTTTCTTCATCATCTTTCGCAGCTTTGCTCAGGGTCGCTACATGCACTGAGGATTTAACGTGTTGTGGCTGCAGTTGTTACGTGGCATGCCTCCTCAGCTACACCTGGAATCAAACTACGGTGGCCGGGATGTGAGAGAAATCAGGTAAGCCGCTGCATTACCCTGTTCCCCAATAATAACAACAATAATATATATATATAGTTACTATTCCTACTACTACTCTAACACCTTAATCCCCTTCACACAATATACATTACATTTCTTGAGCACCACTTGCTGCAAGAAACAACAAAATTCGGAGATCATTCCCCTTATCTCAATTATATCAAGGCATGAGTTGATAAACTCACACATCTGGCAATATACAGGAATATGGATCAGGACAATTGTAGATTACGGTTGCATTTCCACAATTGAAGATTGTGCTTGGAAATAGAATCACTTATAATTAAAATAAAACTGAATTTATGACTATACTTTACGTCACAATGAACAAGCATTGCCGTACTGTAATTTGACAATATGTATACATATTCAGTGAGACTTGTTTTTACAATAAAAGAGAAAATTAAATCTAAACAAAGAAAGCTATTGGCATGAACTTAAAGTGAAATATGATATCGCCGCTGATTACATTCTTCTTCATGTTATTAATGCATAACATGTCTGATGCTGTAATTACCTGATGTCTGCACACACCGCTGTTGAACTTAAAATTCCTGGAAAAACCAATGAGCTGAAATCGGGAGCCGTCTGTAGTTATCTTCTTATGTAACCTAGAGTTGACCTACATTTCCTTCCCGAGTTTAGTGACCTCCAATGTGGTTACGTCCACTCAATAGATTGTAAGAAATTGGAAAATATTACTGAAACACATTATGAAGTACATCGTCAAAAGTAGATGAAGTTTCAACTATCCGCACAGTACCAGTCTCTACTCAGATCCAACCACCACTCGTAGACCTCTTCGACGATTCTAATACCTCTTGAAAACACCTCTTAGCACTGCTTCCTCCTGCTCACCCCTTCCTAGACATTTGACCACCACTCTTAACTCTCACCACCACTATTAGATCACTGACCACCACTCTTCCTTCTTCTCACCACTGTTGCATCGACTTTTATAACCTCGTGATGACCACTCATCTCCCTACTCTCTGGCCATTCCTTCCACCTCAACGTACGGTAGCTGGCGAATACAGACACTTGGTCGAAATCACGTGCCCATGCACTGATGTCCCCCAAAATGCACTGACACTACTATCTCGGAAACGGCCCGGATGCAATTGAAGAGGACAGAACCACTGACCACAATACAGCACGGGCTTTCACTCATTACTCAACGTTGTACACTCAAACATAACAAGACAAACAAGAAAATATATACACGAAAGGAACACAAAATACTGATCGCACATCCTGAAAAAGAAAACATGAAAATACACTTTTGATATAATTGACATGATATCCCTGCTGCATTCTTGGGATGTCATCACATGTGTCACGCCCACATGGCGTGTCTCGGGACCTGATTGCAGAGATTACCAGCTGAGAGAAAGAATGAATGAACCAGCGAAAACGGAAAGTTTAACATCTGACAGATTTTGCCTCGCATGGGTTACAATGTAACGGGACTATGCATACGTACCGACTGCCACAAGTAGGAGACAGCTCGACTACCTGCACTTTGTACGCAATTCTAGCGCTCGTGCGTAACACAAACAAACCAGCTTGAGCTGCTACATATAAGCTTTCGTCGCTATCTAAATCACTTGCGGCATAATTAGGCCATCTCAGGGCTAATCTATTACACTCATTTAAACTCATCGGCGCTAATGGATACTCATACAAAATATTAGTCCCCTTGGCTAACACGAACATCTATCAGCGCTACAGGCTTCTCATCTCTCAATACGTAGGTTCATATCTCGGCATACTGTTGGCTCTCCAAGTAGTCGTCTCGCGACTAAAACACAGCTGTATCAGCAGCAGTACTCAAACTTCTAGACGCATTCCGGCCTCATAATCTGTCCCCACATAGTTTACATCTTACCCTCGGCTACGGGTTGGTCTGTTGCGCAACTATACTTAAAGAACTTAGCTCATTACAACGGTGGTAAATTAATAACTTGCTGCTTTTTCTCAAAGCTGTAAAATCGCACGTCATGAACAACCTAGCCTTAACTACATGATAATCTGTCCACTGTCCCCGCACAAGCATATGAGGTTGTGTTACCTCAAATTTAATGAATGATCCTGACATTGCTAAACTGCACCAAACAGAAGGTACTACAAAAATATAATAAAACAATTCGTAATCGTAAAACTACTATTCCCTCAAACGTTCTGATGAAAGCGAATAAAATACACATGCGGATCGTCAACCCCAAGTTAAATAGCTTGAAAACAATATCCTTAAGGCATATAAATTACGTGAGGAAATGAATATTCACAACCGTAAATTATAAAATGAAATAGGGCACAAGACGAGCTTACTTCGTATATCAGGCTTAAAAAGTGTAGATTAACTCATTTGATTTTCTGCCATCAGCGCCTCCGGCTCCCGGCCTGGACTCGTGGATGACTTAAACCATCATGTAGTCGTGTACTTCAGGTTTGGAACACCGGCACTCGATTCCCTGGACTGCCTTCCGCCATGTCATCTGCTTCTTGCTTGAGCTTAGAGTCGTTCTAGAACTTGCGGCTAAAAAACGAACAGCCTTCCTTATATTTTCCTTGTACGTAATCACGCACGGTTGCTGTGACCTGGGCGAGATCAATCCACAAATCTCCTACTATTAAATTAGTTCGTTAAAAGTAGTTCTCATAACGGTTAAGAAATAACCAGTCACAGTCAAGTTCATAAGGCATAAACCAGCGCGAGCTGCACTAATAATCCCGGAACTATCTACTTTAATAAAGTTGGAACTCACAGTCTGAGCTCGGATGAGCAAGTTACATTCTCGTAGTACTGAGTTCAAATACTCTGTTCAAGCAGTTAGACAAAGGACCCGGTCTCGAAATTTATAGCAAGCGTTACGCACGGCACACTTGGAGAATAAAACAAATGTTAATGAGAGAATGAGAGTGAGCAAGCCGGCTCTCATACTTTTATAGGGGAAGGCAGTGCCCGTTACAGTCGGGGAACCACCACGCTCTCTGCCGGCCGCCTTTGTGATGTGACGGTTTGTCCTCAACTGACGTTCGAATTTGAAAGGCAAACTATCAGATCTTCTTGGATCTCACCGTAGTGATATAATAGTCTTTCCATAAATCAAATGCACACATGGCATTGCCTGGTACATGTCACAATTCGCTCTCTTATATAAATGGCTAGTACTACTGACTGTCTGTCAAGCCTGGATTGCTCGTATTTCTCTATGGGGAGTTAACACTCTTACCTCTACCTGACAAATTCAATGTGCCCTGTCGCGCTCGCACCGTCTTTTTGCCGGTTGGCTTCAAATGATTTGAACTAAACTTCGTTTTCTTCTGGGGTCTTCTGAAGTAATCCCACGGTCATATGCTAGCTCTGTGGAGATGACTCCTCCTTAAACACGGAGTTCGGCCTCCACCTGGCGCTACCTTTGAAATGTCTAGGCGGGTGAAATAATGAATAAATTGACTATGCAGTTTAACAATATACTGATTACTGGGCCGTGAACAGGTGATGCGGTTCATTGTAAATGATGTGAGTAAAGAAATGGAATCAGAGGTAAGGCTTCTTGCGGATTATTTTATTCTTTATAGAGTAATAAATAAGTTACAAGATTGTGAGCAACTGCAAAAAGATCTCGACAATGATTCCTGAAGGACAGCAGGAAGTGGTGTGATGATAAAAGTCAGGTTGTGAGTTTCACTCATAGGAAAAGTAGTATTTAATTACTGTGTTGATAGGGTGATAGTATCTCATGGGGATCACTGTAAGGGTTTGGGTATTAATATAAAGAAAGATCTTGATTGGGGTAGTCACATAAATGGGATTGTAAATAAAGGGTACAGATCTCTGCACATGGTTATGAGGGTATTTAGGGGTTATAGCAAGGATGTAAAAAAGAGGGCATATAAGTTTCTGGTACGGCCCCAACTAGAGTATGGTTCCAGTGTATGGGACCATCACCAGGACTACTTGATACGAGAACTGGAAGAAATCCAAAGAAAAGCAGCTCGATTTGTTCTGGGTAATTTCCGACAAAATGGTAGCGTTACGAAAATATTGCAGAGTTTTTTCTGGGAAGATTAGGGAGAAAGGAGACGAACTGCTCGACTAAGTGATATGTTCCGAGTTGTCAGTAAAGAGATGGCGTGGAATGATATTAGTATACGAATAAGTTTGAGTGGTGTCATCAAAGTATGAAGGCTTTCACGGCCGGTGTCAATATAATAAAAACCTTCCGGGCTATTATGCTGTGGTCCACTCCAGTCATTTCGTCCAGACTTTTCGCCAGCGGTATACATGAAAGAGTACCTACACGACGCCACAGAAGATGACTACTGCAGCAGTAGTCGGAACGTCTGGACGAAATGAGAGGAGTGGACCACGGCATAATAGCCCGGAAAATTTTTATTATTTTGAGTGGCGTCTTTAAAAGTAGCAAATATAACAATATGAAGATAAAGTTGGAATGCAAGAGGACAAACTGGAGCAAATGTTCGTTTATAGGAAGGGGAGTTAGGGGTTGGAATAACTAAAGGAGATGTTCAATAAATTTCCATATTCTTTGCAATTGTTTAAGAAAGGACTAGGTAGGAAACAGATAGGGAATATGCCACCTGGGTGACTGCCCTAAATGCATATCAATGGTGAATGATTTGATTGAAGGAGGACTTTTTCAAACATTTGAGATAAAGTATTGACACAATCGGTATAAACTGACAAATACATAACATAGATTGTCAAAACATAATATAAGTATGTAATGTTTGAAAGTAGAATTGTTGAAGGAGTTTGAGGAAAGTAAGCAAACAGTCTTTTTTCCTTCGTTCAACCACCTTTTCCCCATCGTTTGTTGTTGGCCAGTTTAACAGAATGTTGTAGAAACCACTGCATCCTGCAGGAATATGTTGTGCAAGTTTCTGGATATCTCTGATCTTGTGTGTGTTGGGACTTGCGCCAGTGGTGTTTGGCATCTCAAGGGGTAGACTTAGAGGATCATTGTAGCAACTCCATTAATATACTCCGCAGCAGCCAACTGCCATTTCTTATCTGAATTGTGTTAATTGTGTTTCATTTTGGATAGTTGAAAGTACGCCTTATCTTTCATAAGAATGCATGTTCCAGCATCTCATTCGACAGGCAGACATTTTACCATTTTTTTTGAATGCCAAAATATCTTCTGACTTCACTTCTTTGATGGTAAATCGTCCAGATACACTGCGCTTCCTTATGGCCTCACAATATTCTTCCACTGCACACCGAATGATGAAAGACATGTACCATAAAAACTTTCCAGTCTGTCAAACACACAAATATCTCAATATAAATTATAACACGATAAACATACTTGTAAAAACATACACTTACACAAAGAATGATATGAGTCGTTCTACAAGAACACCCTAAAGTTTTATCAAATCACTTACATTATGCGTATATACACACAGTATAGTTTACGTTGCGTAAACTTGTCAATGATGGAGGGTTAAGTGATAATATGTGTACCGGGAGGTACACCTCAACGCCGCGCATTCAAAGCTAGCGCCGGAATGAACTCCTGTATTGGTGAAACAGTGAGACTCAAACTACACCAACTTGGAACTTTAATCAGAAGATGTCACCACCTAAATATCGAGTAATTTTGTTATTGTGCAGTTTCCTAACCTGAGTGAATTTCTACTTGTTTTGTTTGACATTCATCAAGAAGTTTGGATATTCTTCCACAGATCACACCACTAAAACTATGATCATGCACCCTGGTACGAAGTGAAAGAACCTATAATTTAAGAAGTTTTGTATTTCTAGGTTTTTTTACCTAATTGATGTTCATTTATTTTTGGGTTGGCATTATTTCCTTTTGATTTCCGCCAGTTTTGAATCTAGCCAATCCCTAATTTCTGTAATTAATTTTCTACCTATCACAGGCTTCTTGTGTATCTTTGAATTTGACCAATTAAATTGAGAGGGGGTGGCTGGTTTATTCCTAAATGATCTCGAACTTTCCCTGAGGGTTTATAAACTGCGGCTTTTCACGTTTCTTGGCCAATTGATCGTCATCTTACTAAGTGTGTGTGTCAAAGCAGGAGGTGGGTGGCCTCTTTCTTCGGTCAGCAGTACATCTAGAAGGTAATGGCCACATAACATCTTTCTTTCTTGCTAACTCCGCAGTTTAACCCGAGAGAAAGGTCCGAATCGTTAACTATGTAACCTGCTTTTCTAAAAATGTAACTTTCTGCCGGCAAATGTGAAACCTTCATAGATCTTTAACTGTAAATCTGGGATAGAGAGTGATTTACCCTCTCGAGCTCCCCTTCATCTTGGTTTGAGGTGACTACGTTTCATAACTGTTCTTCATTCTGTATTGTGGTAATGTAAATTATATACGAGTCGCCTCAGTAGTTTGGGAATAGCCCCTGTTTCACCGGCCTAGAGTCCCTTAGGTTGTTTTAGTGTTCATATCTAGGAGTGAAAGTATACGCCTCCATTCAGTTTGTGTTTCGGGCCATTTACTTGACCTGTTCTTTCCCGCAAAGGCCCTGTAGGTTGGGTACTGGATACCCCTGTATAACATTACCTTTTAATTTATAAGTTGTGCCTTGATGGGCGAGTGATTGTAATTTTCGGATATTGCCTTGAATAGGCTAGAAGAAACCGAGAGCCTGTTAGCTCTTTTCCAAGTTTTGTAACTGTAAAGTGTGCCTCTGGGGAGGCTAGATATTGTGAGTTAGGGAGCAAGTGCTCTTGAATTAGGGAATTTCTGCCCCTCACTAAATAATTCCTCTTCCTTCTGTAAAACTGTAAAACTGGGGGCTTAAAGCCCAAAGTGTTAAGGTTCTGTATCTTGGATTTTTCCCAATCTTGTTTAATGATTGTACTTGTACCTGTAATGTTGTTTAAAAAATTGTTTAGTTTGAAGTTCTAAAGAAATATAACTTTTGTTAAAGTTTTAAATTAACTTTGGTATTGTAGGTAGTCCCCTTCACCCCGGCACCTTCTTTCACCTCTTTCTGCTCCACGTGTGTCCCCGTAACAATTTGAACAAGTATTAACCAATAATGATAAGTATTCAGCCATTGCCGTTTTCTCCGTTGTCTCCAAACGCTATTTCAGGACTGCGGTCATGGAGAAGCTAGTAGAAAGTTTTGGACATAGCGTACTGTTTCATGGAGAGGGATGGGGAAGCAGAGGAGGAGTGAGTGGAACGTTGTGGTTTTAGTATATAATCCAAAACAATGAGTTTAAAATTCGATGTTATATGTTCAACTTACCCATAATCACTTCTTGTATTTCTTGCAGACGTGAAGATGGTTTTCCGTGGTTCAATTTCACACCAGGCAAATTCTGGGGCTGTATGTTAATTAACGCCACACCTGCTTCCTTCCCGTTCTTAGCCCCTACCTATCCCATCGTCGACATAAGACCTATCTGTGTAGGAGCGACGTAAAGCAAATTCTAAAAAAAAAAAAAAAAAAAAAAAAAAAAAAAAAAAAAATCTATATACGCCCCAATTGTAAATTTCTCATAACATTTTTATAAAAGGCTATAACTGCTTTTATATAAAAAAAACCTAAAAATCCGGGCCTTAATACGAATAATAATAACAACAACAACAATAATAATAATAATAATAATAATAATAATAATAGTAATAGTAATAATAAAGTTATCTGCTTTACGTTCCACTAACTACTTTCTTACGGTTTTCGGAGACGACGAGGTGCCGGAATTCAGTCCCGCAGGAGTTCTTTTACGTGGCAGTGAATATACCGACACGAGACTGGCGTGTTTGAGCACATTCAAATACCACCGGACTGAGCCAGGATCGAACATCCGAAGTTCGGGTCGGGAGGCCAGCGCCTCAATCGTCTGAGCCACTCAGCCCAGAAATAATAATAATAATAATAATAATAATAATAATAATAATAATAATCTTTCTCTCTTAATGTCTTTACCCTCCAGGGTTGGTTTTCCCTCGGACTTAGCGAGGGATTCCACCTCTACCGCATCAAGGGCAGTGTCCTGGAGCGTGAGAATTAGGGTCGTGGGGTCGTGGGATACAACTGGGAAAGAAGACCAGTACCTAGCCGAGGTAGCCTATCTGCTATGTTGAACAGGGGCCTTGTGGGGGGATGGGAAGATTGGAAGGGATAGACAAGTAAGAGGGAAGGAAGCGGCCGTGGCCTTAGGTTAGAAACCATCCCATCATTTGCCTGGAGGAGAAGTAGTGGGAAACCGTGGAAAACCACTTCCAGGATGGCTGAGGTGGGAATCGAACAGTCCTCTACTCAGAGTTGACTCTCCGAGTCTGAGTGTCCCCGTTCCAGCCCTCGTACCACTTGTCCAATTTCGTGGTAGATCGGGAATTGAACCTGGGCCTCCGGGGCGGGGGTGGCAGGTAAACACGCTAGCCACTACACCACATGGGCGGACAATAATAATAATAATAATAATAATAATAATAATAATAATAATAATAATAATGCCGCCTCTGTGGTGTAGTGGTTAGCGTGATTAGCTGCCACCCCCGGAGGCCCGGGTTCGATTCCCGGCTCTGCCACGAAATTTGAAAAGTGGTACGAGGGCTGGAACGGGGTCCACTCAGCCTCGGGAGGTCAACTGAGTAGAGGTGGGTTCGATTCCCACCTCAGCCATCCTGGAAGTGGTTTTCCGTGGTTTCCCACTTCTCCTCCAGGCGAATGCCGGGATGGTACCTAACTTAAGGCCACGGCCGCTTCCTTCCCCCTTCCTTGCCTATCCCTTCCAATCTTCCCATCCCTCCACAAGGCCCCTGTTCAGCTTAGCAGGTGAGGCCGCCTGGGCGAGGTACTGGTCATACTCCCCAGTTGTATCCCCGACCAAGAGTCTGCAGCTCCAGGACACTGCCCTTGAGGCGGTAGAGGTGGGATCCCTCGCTAAGTCCGAGGGAAAAACCGAACCTGGAGGGTAAACAGATGATGATGATGATGATGATGATGATAATAATAATAATAATAATAATAATAATAATAATAATAATAATAATAATAATAATAATAATAATTGTTACCGTGTTTTGGTGGATCAGCAGAGGTGAAAGAAGGTGCGGGCTGGAATGGGTCTAACTACAAGTCCGAAAGATGAATTTAAAATTTAAATAAAGGTTATATTTTCAACTGATAACAAGATTTAACAACTTTTCACTAGGTGAAATAACAATGAAAATTCAGGTACGATAGTAGTTTTACAAACGAAAGCACAAGTTAGGAGGTCATTAAAAATTCTGGACTTCGAGCCCCAAGTTACAATTCCTGAGCCCTCAGCTCACAACCACAAATTACCAAAGGGCAGAAAACCCCTCATTACATGGAGCACTTGCTCCCCACTTTTAACCTCAAGCCTGCCAGAGGCACCTTCCAAAATACCACAAACAGCTTAGCTACTCTCGATTTTTCAAGCCTTATAAAGGCATTACCTAGACTTCAGAATTCACTGCCGTCAAGGCACAACTTACAAAAATAAACAGGGGTATCTCGTACCCAATCTACTGGGCCTTCGTGGCAAAAGAGCAATTTAATTAAATGGCCCCAAAATACCAAGATGAATGGAGGCGTGAACTTGCACTCCTACATGAAGCTTATTAAAACCTAAGTGGCGCTAGGCCGATAAGCAGGGGTTATTCCCAAACTATGGAGGTGACACGTATACAGAGTAAATTTAACACATTAAGAAGGAATAGAAGAACGGTTACAAAAACGTAGTCACCTCAAATTCAAGATGAAGGAGAGCTCGAGAGGGTAAGGCACTCTCTATCCCCGATTTACAGTTAAAATTATATGAAAATTTTACAAAGACCGGAAAGATTTTACATGTTTCAATGGATTGTTTACATATTAAAGGTTTCGGACCTGCCCCGAGAGTTAAACTGCTGAGCTAGCAAGAAATAAAGATGTTAAACGGCCATTACCTTGTTGAAGAACGGCTACCTGAAGAAAGAGGCACTTCCCGCCCCCTGCTATGCTTCTATACACTAAGCAAGATGTTGTTGAAGTGGCGAAGAGCCGTGAAAATCAGCAGTTTTTAAACCCTCGTGGAAGATTCGAGACCTTTCATGAATAATTAAGACACACCCACTCCACTTTATTGGGTAGCTAAAAGTTATACATCAACATCGAAGAAGAAAGACACTATTGGTCAAGAATTAATTAAAGAAATTCGGGATTGGCTGAGTTCAAAACTGGCGGAAAGAAAGATTAATATTGCCAACCCAAAAAATGAAAGAACAAAATTTAGTAAAGACAAACTTTCGAATACAAAATTTCTTCAAAAAGTTCCTTCCCTTCGCACCAGGGTGCATGACCATACTTTTTTCGTAGAGACATCTGTCAGAGAAGGTCCACACTTCTTGATCAACCAAAAAAACAAAAACAAATCGAAATACACACAGTGGCATCTTCTGAGGAATTGTTGAATTAATTCAGTAGTTAAAGTTCAGAGTTTCAGCTGTAGAGGAGTAATTTAAGGCGGAAAATTCAAATGTGCGGCGTATAGATGTACCAACCGGTACAATAGGGTAATAATAATAGTTTTTATGAAAACTAAAGTCAGTCAGTCCGGCTATTCTATCCGGTCGATTTCCTTCATTCTTTTTTAACTGAAAGGTATTCATGCACAGATTTGTCATCAGGTACTATAAATCACTTAACTTCCGCCTTCCTCAAATTATTTGATTTTTTCAATTTTTGTCTCTTTGAATCAATCCTATCTTTTGTTATAATTGAGGTACGTAGTTCGTTTTGGCCCAAGAACACTCAGTGGATCAAGCTGTTATTCAAATTGGTTGATTCTGAGGAAAGTTATGAGTGCACATTCAATCTGACGTCTCATTTCTTCAACATTTTTTTTCTTATTGAAGCAATCATATCTTTCGTTCTAATTGAGGTACGCAGTTTGTTTTGGTCTAGAAACACTCCGTGGATCAAGCGCTTTCTTTTGAGGTAATAACTACTTAAATTGGTAGATTCTGAGGAAAGTTATGAGTACAGTTGTCTCCATGTCGAAGATCTTTGAAGGACTTTTTAACAGTTCGGTGTGTAGTGTTGTTCCAAGGAACGTTTAATTTCTTTGTGTGGTGTATTTTCAAGTGTTTTGTTGACATAATATTATATTCTATTACCACAGCAGATCATGTGCTTTATTTCATTAACTCGAAACTTTGCAAATACATCCGTGAGGATAGTAACGAACAACACCATACTTTGTACATTGCGGGCGGAGCCAGCGGGAAACTGCTAGTAATAATGATAATAATCACCATCATCTTAATTCCGTTACATAGCTCACTGGTTCAAGCATTTCCTGGTGCAGCTTCTTGGATGTGTCTAAATCCTGGCTTTAGGATTAAGAAGATAACATTTTTGAAAATCAGGGACGATTAACGTACGCTTTCGCGGAGAGTTTTATGAGGATGAAGTGGAACTAAACATGAGCAAGTACCACTGTCGTCTGTCTTCGACCGGGCGAGTTGGTCGTGCGGTTAGGGTCGTGCAGCTGTGAGCTTGCATCCGGGATATAGTGGGTTCGAATCCCACTGTCGGCAGCCCTAAAGATTGTTTTCCGTGGTTTCCCATGTTCACTCCAGTCAAATGCTGGGTTCTGTACCTTAATTAAGGCCACGGGCGCTTCCTTCCATCTTCCATCGTCGCCATAAGAGCTATCTGTGTTGGTGCGTAGTAAAGCAACTAGCGTCTGTGTTCTTTTTCTTCAACAGCTTTTCCCACACCTGTCGAATCGCTGGTGCTAACTGTGCCGCACATGCGGATTTTATCCTATTTTACTACGGGATGCCCTTCCCTGCACCAAAATTTTGTAGAAGGATGTATTTAGTGTTTCGTGTTTCTGATGTGGTTGTGTGATGTGTGAGGAGATTTTCTCCGAACCAGACGCAATTAAAATTCCCGACCCGGCCGGGAATCGAACCCTGGACTCTCTGAACTGAAGGTGTCAACGCTAACCATTCAGCCAAGGAATCGGGCTATCGCTGTCGTCTGTGGTCGCACCAGAAGACAACAACCAAGCTCCGCATTTCAACCAACCTATACCAGATTCTCAGTGCTTAGACAGAAAGGTGTTTTCTATTGACAGTGTCGTAAGTTCGTTTTGAACTAAGGACCTTGACTAGTTGATCGTAGTTAGATCGCTCGACCCCCAGTGACCTACCTACAGCCTTGCGGAGGTCGAGTACCCTGAGGTCAGAGGTGGCAAGCACAGGGTTCATTCTTTGAGTGGACCTGTGTGTACAGCAAGTATGACCTTGGTCTACCCGTTATTCCCGCGCTGCGCCACAAGCACTTTCACAAACTTGGCCGCCACTCTCCCACACAAGGCGCGATAGGATGAAGCTGTTTATTACCAAAATGAGTCGCAGCTTCTTCTTCTGCTCTTCTCCTTCGTTTCCTTTGCCTTTCACTTGACAATAATATTTGTTCAACTACTGCACCTAGCCTCACTTGCTGCTGAAGGCCAAATGAACACGAACAGAATTCACATCTTGGAGAGACGCATTTAAAGGGTAATTAGCCGTCCGTAAAGCATCTGTGGTGTAGTGGTTAGTGTGATTAGCCGCCACCGCTGGTGGCCAGAGTTCGATTCCCGACTCTGTAACGAAACTTAAAAAGTAGTACGAGAGCTGGAACGGGACCCACTCAACCTCGGGAGATCAACTGATTCCCACCTCAGCCAACTTCGAAATGGTTTTCCGTGGTTTCCCACTTCTCCTGCAGGCAAATGCCGGGATGGTACCTAACTTAAGGCCACGACCGATTTCTGCCCTCTTCCTTGTCTATCCCTTCCAATCTTTCCATCCTCCACAAGGCCCCTGTTTAGCAGAGCAGGTGAGGCCGTCTGGACGAGGTACTGGTCCTTCTTCCCAGTTGTATCCCCCGACCCAAAGTCTCACTCTCCAGGACACTGCCCTTGAGGCCGTAGAGGTGAGAGTAGGAGGGAAAAACCAACCCTGAATGTTAAACGGATTAAAAGAAAGAAAGAAAGAGAAAGAAAGGAAGAAAGAAAGAAAGAAAGAAAGAAAGAAAGAAAGAAAGAAAAAAATATTTTTGAAAACCTAATTTGCTATCTCAAAAGCTGCCACTGCATGTTTATGAGCCTGGATAAATCTTGGTATAATAATAAGTCCGCCTCTGTGGTGTAGTGGTTAGCGTGATTAGCTGCCACCCCCGGAGGCCCGGGTTCGATTCCCGGCTCTGCCGCGAAATTTGAAAAGTGGTACGAGGGCTGGAACGGGGTCCACTCAGCCTCGGGAGGTCAACTGAGTAGAGGTGGGTTCGATTCCCACCTCAGCCATCCTGGAAGTGGTTTTCCGTGGTTTCCCACTTCTCCTCCAGGCGAATGCCGGGATGGTACCTAACTTAAGGCCACGGCCGCTTCCTTCCCTCTTCCTTGCCTATCCCTTCCAATCTTCCCATCCCTCCACAAGGCCCCTGTTCAGCATAGCAGGTGAGGCCGCCTGGGCAAGCTACTGGTCATTCTCCCCAGTTGTATCCCCCGACCAAGAGTCTGAAGCTCCAGGACACTGCCCTCGAGGCGGTAGAGGTGGGATCCCTCGCTGAGTCCGAGGGAAAAGCCGAACCTGGAGGGTAAACAGATGATGATGATGATGATGATAATAATAAATACGACAGGAAGTGAGCTTATAAATAATGATTATTCTGCTAATTTGACTTGCCTTTACATTTATCTCAACGTGATTGTGGGCCTTGATGTAGAAATCTGTCAAGCACAAATGTAAAAGGTAATAAGCACATTGGATGAATTAGGAGTTGAGCAACTCGAAATCTTTAGTGTCCCCGATAACATTGTCAGGAACATCAATGACATCACATTCAACTGGAAATGTAACACTGAACCGATTATGGCTAAGCGCATGACGGCCCTGGAGGTCAATAATCGATGTTGTCGAGTAAATCTCACTTACAAAAACGTTTGACGAACTTCTTCCAGGTTACAGATATCTTCACATGGTTGTGAGAGTATTTAGGGGTTGTAGTAAGGATGTAAAGGAGAGGGCGCATAAGTCTCTGGAAAGACCGCAGTTAGAGTATGGCTCCAGTGTATGAGACCCTCACCAAGACTACATGATACGAGAACTAGAAAAAAAAAATCGAAGGAAAGCAGCACGATGTGTTCTGGGTGATTTCCGACAAAAGAGTAGTGTTACTAAAATGTTGCAAACTTTGGTCTGGGACGAGTTTGGAGTAAGGAGTAAAAGATGCTCGACTGCGCGGTATATTTCGAGCTGTCAGTGGAGAGTTTGCCTGGAATGACATAAGTAGACGGCTCCTTGGCTAAATGGTTAGCGTGCTGGGCTTTGGTCACAGGGGTTCCGGGTTCGATTCCCGGCAGGGTCGGGAATTTTAACCATCACTGGTTAATTTCCCTGGCACGGGTTCTGGGTGTATGTGTTGTCTTCATCATCATTTCATCCTCATCACGACGCGCAGGTCGCCTATGGGTCTCAAATCAAAAAGACCTGCACCTGGCGAGCCGAACCCATCCTGGGATCTCCCGACACTAAAAGACATAGGTCCTTTTCAGTTCAGTAGACGAATAAGATTGATTTGGAAAGGTTACAATATGAAGATAAAGTTGGAATTCAATAGGTCTAATTGGGGCAAATATTCATTTATAGGAAGGGGAGTTAGGGATTGGAATAACTTACCAAGGGAGATGTTCAGTAAACTTCCAGTTTTTTATTATATCACTTAAGAAAAGGCTAGGAAAGCAACAGATAGGGAATCGGCCAACTGGGCGACTGCCTTAAATGCAGAACAGTAGTGATTGATTCACTTCACCAAACGTGCCACTTGGTTCGTGTTCAAAAGTAGAGGGCCCTTCATCGCTGTCTAATAAGCCTGTGATAATTGAAGCCATTTCTTTTCAGTTTCGATTCACAAGGAGAGGCCAGACTCTGCGTCCAACTGATTTCAACGAGCTTCAATGTACCTGTGGGGGGACACTCAACAGTAACTCGTATAGAAGTATTTAGGTAAATACACTTTCATTTTCGAAAAAAATGAGCTTAGCTGTCATGACGCGGGATCCGCTTCGGACCTAGTGGAGGTGTAGAACACTAAAAGGCGACCACATTTTACTTCAACATGACAGATCCGCCAAAAATTGGTAAATCCCCGATTCCAATGCGACCGTTACTTATATAATTGAAGAGTTACATAGCAGTCAACGGGGGTTGTGGCTGAGTGGTCACCGTACTTGTCCACGAACATTGACGGCGTGAGTTTGAGTCTTGTTGCAGCTGTAGTTTTTAATTGGCTTTACGTCGCACCAACACAGATAGATATTAATCACGATAATAGGACAGGAAAGGGTTAGCAGAAGTGTTTGTGACCTTAAGGTTCAGCCCCAGAATCTGCCTGGTATAAAAATGGAAGTCCGCCTCTGTGGTGCAGTGGTTAGTGTGATTAGCTGCCACCCCCGAGTCCCGGGTTCTATTCTTGGCTCTGCCACGAAATTTGAAAAGTGGTACGAGGGCTGGAACGGGGTCCACTCAGCCTTGGGAGGTCAACTGAGTAGAGGTGGGCTCGATCCCCACCTCAGTCATCCTGGAAGTGGTTTTCCGTGGTTTCCCACTTCTCCTCCAGGCAAATGCCGGGATGGTACCTATCTTAAGGCCAGGACCGCTTCCTTCCCTCTTCCTTGTCTATCCCTTCCAATCTTCCCATTCCCTCGCAAGGCCCCTGTTCAGCATAGCAGGTGAGGCCGCCTGGGCGAGGTACTCGTCATCCTCCGAAGTTGTATCCCCGACCCAATGTCTCACGCTCCAGGACACTGCCCTTGAGGCGGTAGGGGTGGAATCCCTCGCTGAGTCTGAGGGAAAAGCCAACCCTGGAGGGTAAACAGATCAGGAAAGAATGATAAAAACGGGAAAGTACAGAAATCCATCTTCAGGGCTGGCGACAGTGAGGCTCGAATACACTGTCTGCCGAACGCAAGTTCACAGCTGCACGCCCCTAGCCACACATCCAACTCGCTCGGAAAAATAAATTATTGTTTGAGGGAATGTGAAGATAAAAACGTAAACAAAAATATTACGCAAATATCTTTCTTTTCTTTCTTTCTTTCTTAATCTGTTTACCCTCCAGGGTCGGTTTTTCCCTTCGACTCAGCGAAGGATCCCACTTCTATCTTCTCAAGAGCAGTGTCCTGGAGCGAGAGACATTTGGTCGGGGATACAACTGGGCAAGAGGTCCAGTACTTCACTCAGGCGGCCTCACCTGCTATGCTGAACAGGGGCCTTGTGGGGGATGGGAAGATTGGAAGGGATCGACGAGGAAGAGGGAAGGGAGCAGCCGTGGCCTAAAGTTAGGTACCATCCCGGCATTTGCCTGGAGGAGAAGTGGGAAACCACGGAAAACCACGTCCAGGATGGCCGAGGTGGGAATTGAACCCCCCTCTACTCATTTGACCCCCCGAGGCTGAGTTGACCCCGTGCGAGTTTTCGCACCACTTTTCAAATTTCGTGGCAGATCTGGTAATCAACCCGAGCCTCCGGGGGTGGCAGCTAATCACACTTACCACTACACCACAGAGGCGGACTACGCAAATATCAATACAGTTTATATTCTACGTGAAATGTATATAGGCCTAAATGTATTCACACCGGGTGAGTTGGTCGTGCGGTTAGAGCGTGCGGCTGTGAGCTTGCATCCTGGAGATAGTGAGTTCGAATCCCACTGTCGGCAGCCCTGAAGGTGGTCTTCCGTGGTTTCCCATTTTCACAACAGGCAAATGCTGGGTCTGTACCTTAAGTAAAGCCACGACCGCTTCCTTCCAACTCCTAGGCCTTTCCTATCCCATCGTCGCCATAAGACCTATCTGTGTCGGTGCGACGTAAAGCCACTAGCAAAAAAGGAATGTTTTCATAAGACAATATATATAGTACAAAAACGAGCACACCTGCGAAGCGACTCGAACGCACGTCCTCGAGGTTCACTCACGTACTGTGACCACTCAGCCACCGATCCGGTTGACTGTAGCGTGACTCTCCAAGCTTATATTCTTTGCATTGAAGTCGGGGATTCATCATTTTACGGATTTATTAGGTTGCGGATCTGACATTTCTAAGTAAAATTTTTCGCCTTTTAGTGTTTCTATCACCTCCACTTGGTCCGAAGCGGATATCGCGTCATGACATTTGAGCTCAATTTTTTTCGAAAACGAAAGCGTATTGACCTAAACCCTTCCACACGAGTTACTGTTGAGTGTCTTGCCAACAGGTACATTGAACCTCGTTGAAATCGGTTGGAGCCTCTCCTTGCGAGTTAGTTTTTAACTGATAGGTTTTTCAGCCTGCCGAAACTAATTTATGAATACATATATTGGCCTAAATACATTCAGAAACTACCTGAGAATGAAAAAATATGATAAGAGAATTATACATAATCCACCTCTGTGGTGTAGTGGTTAGTGTGATTAGCTGCCACTCCTGGAGACCAGGGTTCGATTTCCGGCTCTGCCCACGAAATTTGAAAAGTGGTTCGAGGGCTGGAGCTAGGTCCACTCAGCCTCGGGAGGACAACTGAGTATAGGGGGGAGGGTTCGATTCCCACCTCAGTCATTCTCGAAGTGGTTTTCCGTAGTTTCCCACTTCTCCTCCAGGCAAATGCCGGGATGGTACCTAAATTAAGGCCATGACCTCTTCCTTCCCTCTTCCTTGCACATCCCTTCCAATCTTCCCATCCCCCCCACAAAGTCCTTGTTAAGTATAGCAGGTGAGGCCGCCTGGGCGAGGTACAGGTCCTCCTCCCCAGTTGTATCTCCCGACTCAAAGTTTCACGCTCCAGGACAATGCCCTTGAGGCGGTGGAAGTGGGATCCCTCGCTGAGTCCGAGGGAAAAACCAACCCTGGATGGTAGACGGATTAAAAGGTAGAGAAGAAAATATACATAACATTTACAAGTTACAACACTGCAATATATAAATAATTTATGTGCTGAATCGAATAGAAAGGCAACTAAAAGAATTTCTAACTGAAGGTTAATTTGTTTTCAGGAAAGGAACACGGAAAGCAATTTTAGAACTGAGCAAACACCAAATGTCTCATCAGTGATTTTTCACATGCCGACATCCGACGAGATGGAGTGTCGAATGAAGTACTTTCCACACTTCAAAATTGAGACTCCTTCTATCGGACTTGAACCCACGATCTTAGCATCCAGAGACAGATCATTTATCACCGATCCACAGGCGGAACTTCTTTTGTGAACTCCAAGGCTGTTCAGTGCTTGAAATAACTAGCATTGATCTATTTCATTTGTTAAAACTGATTGGTCAGCGCTTAGGTCTTCGATTCAAAGGGAACCGGGTTCGATTCCCGGCGGGGTCGGGGATTTTAATTGCGTCTGAGTAATTATTCTGGCTCGGGGACTGGGTGTCCATGTTTGTCTCAACACTCTCCTCTTACATTACCCACCAACACAAAGACACACAATAGCGATAACGTCAGGAAGGGCATCCGACCATAAAACAAGGACAAATCCACACGTGAGGCACAATTCGCACCCGCGACACCACAAGTATCTATGTATTTCACTTAATAACTCACATATTCGACGTAGGCTCTGTATGGTTTTGAAGTGGTATTCAGCCTCTTATTTAGGGGGCCCGAGTTCGATTGTCAGCTAGATCAAGGACTTTACCCCTGATCTGAGCAGGGTTTGCTCGAACGTGTGACACCACATGAGGAGCTATCTGATATGAGAGGCAACGCCTACGGTTATTATTATTAATATTATTATTATTATTATTATTATTATTATTATTATTATTATTATTATTATTATTATTATTATTAACAAATACATCCCAATTGGGAAACATCCCGGTGGCAATGGTCACTTACAGTAGTGTGATAATACCAACACCAACACCAACACCAACACCAACACCATCACCACCACAACCAGCAAAAACAACTACAACAAGCAAGTCCATGGAAAGAAAATACTATAAGAAATATTACTAGTTTAACATTCTAAATCTAGCAGAAAATCATAAACTCAGTGTCCGTCATTTACAACTTGTACTTTTCACTAGCACTAATGATATTCTTAAAACTTTTGATACCAGAAGGGAATCTGTCAAAGACTGCTGCAGCTAATTTATTCCGATCCTTTCTGGTCCTGTTTACGAAGGAAAACTTGCCCACATCCGTTTGCTGGTTTCTGGCCCTAATTTTATGCTTGTGATTATTTGTCGCTACGTACGAGGGAGATTTCATCCTATTCCTAATACTACTCCATGCAGCATTTCCCATGTAGCTCTTATAAAGACCTCACAGGCGAGCTGTAGTTCTTCTAGATTCAAGACTTTCCCAATTAATGGTATTCCTCCTTTTCCCGTTTACGAAACACATCGCTCTTCTTTGAACATTTTCTAGGGAATTTATTAAATGTACCCTGTACGGATCCCAGCACGTAGACCTATATTCGAGAATCGGTCTTACGATAGACATTTTTGTTACAAGAATTAGCTTTCTTGAGACTCCGCATAATAAAATGTAACGATCTCCAGTATTTCTTAACTAATACTTTTTTCAATTGACCAGTTGAAGTCTTTTCTAATAGTAACACCTAACTACTTACAACTATCAACTTCAACAACAATTTTCGTAATAGGAATGCATTTTTCGTAGATCGACCTCTTTTATCGGACATGTCCTCCTTTTTAGACCATAGTCTGGGGTTCGGATGGATAATTAAAAAAACCTAAATGTCCTCGTTTTTTAGGGAATCTGCTCATTTTAGGGAAATCTGTTTTACTATTTCGTTTTTACAAGCATTCTTCATTCCGCGAAGGCATCATCGATGTCGTATCGATATATAGAAATGTGATTATGGATATACAGTGTGATAATAGACGCTATTTACCACTCTGCGTACCGCATGATTCTCTCTCAGAAATACCCCGTCAGGACGCTGCTATAGTATGGTAATGTGTGACAACTGACAACGTACAAGCGACAGGAGATCATCTGGATTTGAAGGAAGTCTGTTTTAAGTGGATAGCGCTGAAAGTAATGATGCTGAAGCAATGGATTCAGTGTTTGCAAGCTAATTCCTTTAAAACTAATGATGTGATATCTTTCGATCAGTTCTGCTATTTCATAAAATTTCTGAATAACAGTAGTGATGACCCTGAATTTAACAAGTTACCTTTGTAGTCAGAATTTGGCAAAGTGTTTCAATTTACATAAGCCACTTCATAGTAGTCCAGCGTTATTAAAACAAGAACATAAGTTTTTTTCTATACCAGGGCACAATGCAAATCTCAGCACAATGGCCTAATAATAGGAGCCCTTTCAAAGTAGAATCTGTGACAATCCTGTTAATGGCTCAATATCATCTAGAGGAATTTACATATGAATCTGTTTACAAGTATATTTTGGACATACCAAAACTTCTGAGGGCACCTGAATCTTCAGGAAAGTACCAGTAAGGATTGCAAAGATTTATTGTTTAAATTTTGTAAGAATTTACTCTATAATATGAAGTCCAGCTCCTTGGCTAATTGGTTAGCGTGCTGGTGTTTGGCCACAGGGGTTCCGGGTTCGATTCCCGACAGGGGTGGGAATTCTAACAATCATTGGTTAATTCCTCGGGCACGGGTCTGGGTGAATGTGTCGTCCTCATAATCATTTCAATTCTGAAATCATTAAGATGGGAAATCCTCAAGTCAGTATTATTGGACCTTTATGTTTTCTTACATATATAAATGGCATGAATAAAAAACTGGAATTAGAGATAAGGCTTTTTGTGGATGATGTTATCCTGTATAGAGTAATAAATAAGTAACAAGATTGTGAGCAACTCCGAAAATATCTCGACAAAGTTGTGAGGTGGACAGTAGGCAATGGTATGATAATAAACGGGGTTAAAAGTCACGTTGTGAGATTCAGTAATAGGATAAGTCCTCTCAGTTTTAATTACTGCGCTGATGGCGTGAAAGTTCCTTACGGGGATCATTGTAAGTACCTAGGTGTTAATATAAGGAAAATATCCCTATTGGGCTAATTACATAAATAGGATTGTAAATAAAGGGTACAGATCTCTGCACGTGTTTATGAGGGTATTTTGGGGTTGTAGTAAGGATGTAGTCCGCCTCTGTGGTGTAGTGGTTAGTGTGATTAGCTACCACCCCCGGAGGCCCGGGTTCGATTCCCGGCTTTGCCACGAAATTTGAAAAGTGGTACGAGGGCTGGAACGGGGTCCACTCAGCCTCGGGAGGTCAAATAAGTAGAGGTGGGTTCGATTCCCACCTCAGCCATCCTCGAAGTGGTTTTCCGTGGTTTTCCACTTCTCCTCCATGCAAATGCCGAGATGGTACCTAACTTAAGGCCACGGCCGCTTCCTTCCCTCTTCCTTGTCCATCCCGTCCAATCTTCCCATCCCCCGCAAGGCCCCTGTTCAGCATAGCAAGTGAGGCCGCCTGGGCGAGGTACTGGTCATCCTCCCCAGTTGTATCCCCCGACCCAATGTCTCACGCTCCAGGACACTGCCCTTGAGGTGGAAGAGGTGGGATCCCTCGCTGAGTCCGAGGGAAAAGCCAACCCTGGAGGGTAAACAGATTAAGAAAGAAAGAAAGAAAGAAAGAAAGAAAGAAAGAAAGAAAGAAAGAATTAAGGATGTAAAGGAGAGGGCGTATAAGTCTCGAGTAAGACCCCCACTAGAGTATGATTCCAGTGTATGGGACCCTCAGCAGGATTTATTGATTCAAGAACTGGAAAAAGTCCAAAGCTCGATTTGTTGTGGTTGATTTCCGACAAAAGAGTAGCGTTACAAAAATGTCTGAAGTTTGGGCTGGGAAGAACTGGAAGAAAGAAGACGAGTTGCTCAACTAAGTGGTATGTTCCGAGCTGTCAGAGGAGAAATGGCGTGGAATGACATTAGTAGACGAATAAGTTTGAGTGACGTCTTTAAAAGTAGGAAAGATCACAATATGAAGGTAGAGTTGGAATTCGAGAGGACAATCTGGGGCAATATTCATTTATAGGAAGGGGAATTAGGGATTGGAATAACTTACCAAGGAAGATGTTCAATAAATTTCCAATGTCATTGAAGTCATTTAAGAAAAGGCTAGGAAAACAACAGATAGGGAGTCTGCCGTGTGATCGACTGCCCTAAATGCAGATCAGTAGTGAATGAAAACTATTTTCATTAATCTCAGCAGAGGAGTATTTACAGGGTGGAGATCCTGAAATAGCAAGTGCTCGGTTGCAGAGTTTAGATGAATCTCGCCAGCAGAAGTGGAACAATACGGTTGAGACTATGGGTTTCAAACAATCCAGCAGAAAAGCCTGGAGTCTTCTCAGGAAGCAGAACCTGCTACAAGATAAATGGTTGCATCACCCGCAACCTACTAGCTGAATATATTGTTAATATGTCATGAGCGCCCTCTGATAAGAAACATACCGTCCAAGTAAAGAAGTTGCTCAAACAACAGAAAAGCAACTTGCAAGAGAACTCTATATACTCGGAACCATTTTCACATCTGGAAGTAGATACTGCTATTAAAAGCCTCAAACCAGGTAAAGGTGCTGGCTTTGATGGGATATTTCCTGAGTTTCTGATACATAGTGGTCCAAACACAAAGCACTGGTTGGCTAAATTCTACTCTAATATCTTATCGTCTGGACATCTGCCATATGAATTCCGGGTAAGCAAGATCATTGCAATTCTGAAACCCGGTAAACCGGAAGACTAAGTCGATAGCTACCGACCAATAGCATTGCTGAGTGTTTGCTATAAACTCCTTGAGAGACTTGTGTAAAATAGGATTCGTTCGGCCATTAATGAAGTGATTCCAGTAGAGCAAGCTGGATTCAGGCAGAACCAAAGCTGTGTTTACCAGGTGCTAGCACTAACAACTCACATTGAAGCTGGTTTTCAAAGGGGTACTAAAACTTCTGCAGTCTTTGTAGATCTAAAGGCTGCATATGATACTGTGTGGGGGCACGGATTGATGTTAAAGCTGCAGCGAGTTATCCCTTGCAAAACTGTAACCACACTGATCAACAATATACTGACCGGAAAGGCTCTTCCGTGTCGTCATGTATGATGATATTAGTCGTCTTAGGAAACTAAAAATGGCCTTCCCCAGGGATCAGTATTGGCACCTCTTCTATTCAATATCTACATATCGGATATTCCTGAGACAAAATTTTACTGAAAATTCTCTTATGCAGACGACCTAGCCATTGCCATTCAACATTCAGATTTCAGCCATGCCGTGGCCATCCTGACGTATGACCTGAATACACTTTGGTCTTACTTCCGAAACTGGAGACTACAATCCAGCATGAATAAGACAGAATCTGCTTGCTTCCACCTCCACAACAAGTTGGCTAATACAAAACTCCAAGTATGCTTCAATGGCTCAGTGCTAAAGCACAATCCTAACCCAAAGTACCTCGGGGTAACGCTTGGCCGAATCCTCTCTTATAGAAAGCATCTTGAAAACCTCGGATCCAAGTTGAGATCTCGCAATAATATTCTACTTAAATTGTGTGCAACTTCATGGGGTGATTCAGCGGACACATTACGACGTACTGCTCTTGGCCTCGTGTATTCTGCAGCTGAATACTGCTCTTCAGTATGACTTAACAGTTGCCACGTGAAGAAATTCGATGTACAACTTAACGCCACCATGCGTATCATCTCTGGTACTCTGAAGGCTACTGCAACGCATTGGCTGCCAGTCCTGTCCCACATTGCTCCACCAAGCCTGCGACGCTCAAGAGCCCTTGTTCAAGAATATAATAAGATCATGTCCAATCCAACTCTACCCATCCACAGGGATATTGCAGATCTCTGGAGACAAAGGCTGAAATCCCGTAAGCCACCAATGAAAACAGCTAAGAATCTAATGGATGCTGGTTTATATTTAAAAGAGGAATTGCAAGAGCAATGGTTTCGTACAGCTCCGGAGTGGCCAAGCCTCTTTAATCCAAATCACGCCCCAGGTGGTTTCAGTTTGCCAAGAAGAACGTAGTCATCACTGAACAGGTTTCGCACTAATTGTGGAAGATCTGCTTTCTCCCTTCACCAGTGGGGCTTCGGGGACTCTCCAGCGTGTGATTGTGGTGCATTGGTCCAGACCATGCATCATATAATGGACGAATGCCCTCTGCGTGCTTATGGTGGAGACCGGAAAGACTTTGCTGATGTCTCAGTATCCCTAGTGCAGTGGATAAACAATTTAGATATCCATGTATAATTGTTCCCTACTTAGTACCATGTATTCTTTGCAGGTTTTTTCTTTTGTATAATATTGTATATAGGTACTTGTCCATTATGTAAATTCCATACGCTCAATAATAATAATAATTATTGTTATTATTATAATAATAATAAATCTCAGCACAATGTACTGATAATAGGAATCGTTTCAAAGTGGAATCTGTGAAAATCCTCTTGATGGTTCAAGATAATCAAACGGAAATTGCATCTGTACCTTTTTATAAGTTCTGTATGTGTTAGACACGCCAAAACTTCCGAAGGCATCTGAGTCTTAAGTAAAGTAGGAACCAGCAAAGCGTGTAAATTAGTTTCATTGTTTAGATTTTGTAAGAATTTACTGTATAACACGGAAATGGATAAAATGTTATGTATGTGGAAACTGGAATATATGTCTAAATTCAGACTCTTAATGGAGGTTTATTGTGTCCTCATTTTTCCGGCATTGTCCTCCTGTTTAAACAGTTTTATCCTCCTTTTATCTATTTGCATCTGGTCACCCCGATACTCTGTATCTGTATATAGAGCCCTGCCTAGCAGGTGACTGTTGTCGATATCTGGTCGCGGCACAGTGACACTGTACGGCTGATCGTCCAAAGGGAAGGCTGGTCATGCCTGCGCGCTGTTATTGGGTAATAAGAAGGTAATACCCGTGAAATTACTTTGCGTGTCAACCAGCATTAGCCGCCTGAGGTCGAGTCTTTGATTCACTTTCTTGATAGCTAGTTTTTATGGCAAACGTAATTTGAGACTGTCTTTTTCCGAGTAGGGACTGAAGATTGGAGGTTAGCATCTTGCAGCTTGTGAGGCAACGTTTAAAGGTTGGATAAGTGTTCGGTCATGCCTTGAATTACTGATAGCTGGGTACTAAACTCCTCAACCTTTTATATCAAATGAATGCTTGTTTGTTCTCTTCTTCGTATATCATTACGATCGTCCTTCAGAGTGAACTTCTACTTCTCCACCACAACCTTAACTAAATTATCCTTCTTCTGCCTGATTTATAAATCTCTTTCTCTCTGATGAGGTAAAGAAACTGAAACTGAGTTTTAAAAACTAATGTAGGATATTGTATAGTCACTCATGGTAGTGTATAGGTTTCTTGCAGGTACAGGATTCTCAGAAACATTTGAATCTATAGATATAATGTTTGTAGTGGATATCCATACGGTTTGTACCTACATGGATGGTGAAACATATTTTGACAACAATTAAAATTAAGCCTGATAAATAAAATGCGAGCAAGATAACATATCAGTCCATGCCATTGCATACCATACTGTGCGTTCGTTATACATAGGGGCAACATATGTACTGCGTTTACATTCAGGATTCAGATCGATCTGAGTGCACTTCCCGTATTGAAAATGCTATGTAAACGGGGACTCAGTTCGGATTGAGTCTCAAGGTCGATACGGTAAAATCTGGGATCGTATCGTACTAAGTTCTAATTGAGTTCCATGTAAACGCGAATCGTACTGAGATCGTATTGAAAACGACTGCGCACACACTCCATGTTTGTTCTGACAAAATCATCATCACTAAAGTTCTGTCAAAATGACAAATATAATAAGCCAGTAAATATATTACCTGTATAAATGATCAGCAACTGCAATCATATTATAAGACGGCCAGCCCTGGCGATTAAGAAAATCACGATAACCTTCTGTTGGGGGTAAAACTGGAATGTGCGTTCTATCTATTGCACCAATTACATTTGGAATACCGCACATACTTTTAAAACTGAAAGCTATCTCCTAGGCTTCTACTTCATTTGGCGTTTTTAAATTCTAAGAGGTGATATCGATTTTACAACAATTCTGCATCGTCTGTATACGTCGATGTTCCTGGCGGATTCAATACGATACCCAAATACCACATGTAAACGGGGATCGTATTCAATACGGTAAGTGTACTCAAATCGATCTCAATCCCCATGTAAACGTACTGATGATGGCCTCAGTTCCTGGAAGAGAGCTGGAAGCCAGCCGTCAATCACGTGTTCTAAGTTATCCTTGTTTGGTGTGGAGAGCAGTGTTGCCAACTAAGCTTTTCCCCCGCCAAGTCTATCGTATTTAATCGAACGTTTAGCGGCAAAAGAACAATATTCCCGCTGTAACTTTTCCCCGCTTAATCTAGCTTATATCATCCAAGGTGCCTCATGTGATGTGGCGTTGTGGTTCTTTCGGTTTGAACGAAGATGACTCACCACTGGTCCAGCGGGAGCATGGAATGTGTCTTTATGATGTAATATTATGACATACCTTCTCATCCTTCAGTTTTACTATCGCCCGATGACCTCAAAAAACTTCCTTACTTGTGCCAGGCTCCTCACTTTCATCTATCATATCCCAGCTCACTTGGTCAACTCTTGCTCTTTTCCGACCACGCCGCTATTAGGTCACGAGGCCTAGGGAGTCTTTCACTTTCGCGCCCTTCGTGGCCCTTGGCTTTCTTTGACGATACCTTCATTCTTCGATGTTTTGGAGCCGTTTCATTTTCCACCCTGATTAGTGTTTATAGAGGACTGTTGCCCAGTTGTGCTTCCTGTTCACCACGACCTCCACCTGTCAAGACAATCTCAGTGTACATAATTAAATGTCCATGGTTTGCGGTTATAGTAGTTTGCTCATTTAGCAGAACAAAGAGTAATTTCATTCCCTACGCAGTGAGCAGTGCTATAAATATTTGGCTTATTTTTAACCTAATCTAGCTTATATTGAATGATGATCTTGCTTATTAAATGAAAATTGGTTTGGCAACACTGCTGGAGAGGTTGCCAGACCACTTTCTTCAGTCTTTACCCTTCCTTCGTGTCGAGTACAGTAGACGATTTGGAAACTCAGGCTACAGCAGACGTAGTAAATCCTATAAGCTGCAAATAGACACCGCTACAGTAAATGTAGTAAATCCTATAAGCAGCTAATAGACAGCGCTACAGTAGATGTAGTAAATCCTATAAGCCAGTAATAGACACCGCTACAGCAGACGTAGTAAACCCTATAAGCCGCTAATAGACACCGCTACAACAGACGTAGTAAATCCTATAAGCCGCTAATAGACACCGCTACAACAGACGTAGTAAATCCTATAAGCCGCTAATAGACACCGCTACTGCAGGCGTAATAAATCCTATAAGCCGCTAATGGACACCTGGAGAGTAATGGTGTGAGGCGAGGTCGTCATGCTTTGTCCCCAAGTATACTTTTTGAAAGGCCATTACTTTGAGTGTGAGGTGGCGGTGGTGATTGTTGTGTTAAAAGCAAGTGCAACTAGGCAACCATTCTCTATTTAACACTAATCAGAGAGTAAAAATGGAAGGGATCCGATATTTCGAAAAATGAAGGTATCGGCCACAGAAAGACAAGGGATACGAAGGGCGTAAAAATGAGAGACTCCCTAGGAGGCCTCGAATGCTCTAATACCGTCAGGGTTGGAAAAGAACAAGAGGGGTCGCATAGGGTAGATGAAAGTGAGGAGCTTTGCATAAGTGGAAGCAATTCCATGGCTCAGCTACGGGCCCCGTGGTCACCAACCCATGCTCCCAAGTTAAGACCCTGAGCGTGAGTTGGATTTAAATAGTTGTTTCTTTTCATATCTTATAAACAGTAGTCCTGATAACTTTAGGTTATAAAATTTGTAGTATGTTTAGGTCAGAGCACGCACAGATATTTACACATTTATAACGTGTTACTGTGTTTCGTATTTCACTATTTCAGCCCTGGGATTTTAATTTTAATTTTAATTTTGGGCTTTATTATTTTCTTCTTCTTCTTCTTCTTCTTCTTAATCAGTTTATCCTCCCGGGTCGGTTTTCCCCTCGGACTCTGCGAGGGATCCCACCTCTACCGCTTCAAGGGCAGTGTCCTGGAGCTTCAGACTTTGGGTCGGGGGATACAACGGGGGAGAATGATCAGTACCTCGCCCAGGCGGCCTCACCTGCTATGCTGAACAGGGGCCTTGCGGGGGGATGAGAAGATTGGATGGGACAGGCAGGGAATAGGGTAGGAAGAGGCCGTGGCTTTAAGTTAGGGTACCATCCCGGCATTTGCCTGGAGGGGAAGTGGGAAACCACGGAAAACCACTTCTAGGATGGCTGAGGTGGGAATCGAACCCACCTCCACTCAGTTGACCTCCCGAGGCAGATGGACCCCGTTCCAGTCCTCGTACCACTTTTCAAATTTCGTGGCAGAGCCGGGAATCGAACCCGGAATTCTGGGTGTGGCAGCTAATCACACTAACCACTACAACACAGAGGTGGACTAGGGCTTTATTTTACGCAATAATTTGACAGCATTTGCGTATTGTCTAAAATTCCAACTCTATTTTATCCGGCTTTTATTATCGGTAGTACTACTTTTATTTACATGCAAGTTTATATTTTCCCTGGTTTCCTATTTTCACACCGGGAGAATGCTGGGACTGTACCCTAATTAAGGCCACGGCCGCATCCTTCCAACTCCTAGCCCTTTCATATCCCATCTATGCGACGTAAAGCCAACAGCAAAAAACAAGTTTATGTTTTTCCTCTCATAATCCTTTTACCCTCTATGGGTATTTTTTCCCTGGAACTCAGCGAGTGATCCCACCTCTGCCACCCTACGGGCCGTCCTGGAGCGTGAGACTTTGGGTCGGGGATATGACCGGGCAGAAGGACCAGTACCTCTCCAGGCGTCCTCACCTGCAATGCTGAACAGGCGTCTTGTGGAGGAGATGGGAAGAGTGGAAGGGAGGGATAGGCAGGGGAGAGGGAAGTATGTGGTTGTGGCCTTAAGTCAGGTACCATCCCGGCATTTTCCTATAGGAGAATTGGGAAACCACGGAAAACCACTTCGAAGATGGCCTAGGTGGGAATCGAAACCCCATCTACTCAGTTGACCTCCCGAAACTGAGTGGACCCCGTTCCAGTCTTGTACCACTTTTCAAAATGTTTATATTTTTACTGTTTACTAGCGAATGTACCCGTGCTTCGCTACGGTATTCTACATTGTATTCGGTTATCGAAGTAAATAGTGTACATGCAGTAAATAAGATTGTTTTAAAATTGCATGTCTCTTAGCGTTGTCCGAGAAAGAGCATGGGAGGTCCCCGTACGTTGTTTCCAATGTAAAGGGTTTGTTACGGATTTGTGATATAACGGCAGGCTCACTTGCCTACTGGCATTCACAATCGAGTTGGGAAGTTTACATTATAATTGCAGGCCCCATTGCCTACTACGCGAACAGAATCGATTTGGGGAGTTTTCGTTAAAATGGCAGCCCCCTTTCCTACTTCCAGACAGATTACAGTTGAGGAGTTTCTATTATAATGGCAGGCAATTGCCCTACTATCACTCGAAATTGAGTTCTGCAGTTATCATTATAATGCCAGGCCCATTTTCCTACTGCCAGCCAGCTTACTGCTAGTCAAACCAAGTTGGTGAGTTTCCATCAAAATAGCAGGCCACTATGCCTAATGCCAGTCACATTTTAGATGAGGACATTTCTTTATAATGGCGGGCACCCTTGCCTACTGCCAAACACAATCGGGTAGGGTAGTTTTAAACAAAACTGCATGCTCACTTGCCTTCTGCAAGTCAAATCGAGAAGGGAACTATTCATTACAATTGTAGGCCTTCCTTACTAATGACAGTTACACAGGAGTTGGAGAAGGAACCCTTTCCTACTGCCAGTCAAAGTCGGTGTGGGGAGTACTGATTACAATAGCAGACCCACCCTTTCTCGATCGCTAAAAATCGACATCAGTGAATATATATAGATCGACATACGAAAGTATATGCGTGTTTACAATATTGAAGACCTTCATTTACAGATTAACTGCTACTAAACGTACGTCTTATCGACAAAGGATTGTACCATAAGACACGCAGGATTTAGTGGCCTAAATGGCTGGTCCTATGATATGTCATCTATTCTTGGGTCAGATTGAGTTAGAAACGTGGAACAGGGTAAAGGTTTTGTAAGATTATCTCACATTACATTACTTTTCGGATACATACATAGCATTTGGCTCACATATGGCTACAGATTCTGTATTTCATATAAGTAATTGAAAGTATGAATTATGCATGTGAAAATTCCAAATTGACTTAACATCGATTAAAGAGAAAAATAAAACGTAAAAGGGATACAGATACGGCAAAAAGTCATAAGACCACGGTTGTAGATCATTCCAAATTGAACGGAGATTGTGCAATCCGTTATGTGATAGGAATTTCCGAAGGTGTGCACCATCATTAAAATTGCCTGCATATTTCGATAATCTTCGGGGATAAAAAGTGAAAAATGTAATGATCTAGGATGTTTTCCGTTCGTTACAGGCTAAAACGTATAATTTTGTCAAATTTCAATTATCTTCTTTTTCTTCTGGCAGATTATGGCGCAATTTGGATTTTGGGCGAGGCGGGTAAAAATTAGTACTTTCAGGAAACTAAACCAAAAATTATGGAGATGGTCATTATTACCCCTTAAACGGAAAGCTGTACGAAAATTTCGCCGAAATAGTCAGTGTAGAGGCACACAGTCGTTACGATTTGATTTATATAGATAAGGAATCTGCTCCATGTAAACACCTTTTGGGCTATGTCCGCTGGACTTAACCTGCAAAACTGACCATTCATGATATCTCCCTTAGTAATCCTCCTGACGAAAGAATGCACATGAAAAAAAGGTTTAGAGGTGGAATTCCATCACGTTTGGTCGATTTCCAGTCAGGTTGGTCTTGTTCTGTATATGTTGTGGAAGAGTAAATTCACCATTTCGGTTCCCTATAAACCGCCAGTCCATTCCGGAACATGAAATGTTATTTACGTTTAAAACCTACCTTTGGACAGGTGGATGCTAAATATAAATTTTGGTTCGAATGTCTTCAGTAGTTTTCAAATTGTAAGGAGTACGCTTTACACGCACCCGCTCGGGAGTTAAGTCCGATGGGACTTGTACAGAAAAACGGTCCGTTAATGATATCTCCCTTATTAATCCTCGTATCGAAATGATGCACATGAGAAAAAAGGTTTAGAAATTATTATCTACCAAGGTAGGTAGATTTCCATTAAGTTTGGTTGTGTATATTTTGTGAAAGTGCAAAATCACTGTTTCGGTTTCGTATAAACCCCCAGTCAATTCAGGGATTTAGAAACAATATTTGCCCTAAAACCTATCAAGGACAGGTGTATTCTAAATATGAGTCTTGGTGGAAATACATCCAGTAGTTTGTAGCACTCGCGTACATACGGCGTAATTAAGGAAGAAATAATACAGTTAAGAAAGTTGAAAGTAATAGAAAATGGATTATAACTGAGGACAGCCGGATAACGAAAAATATGTAAATGCCAAGTTAATGTATTGGAAAATCAAATGCCCCTCAATAAATTATGCCAGTGTGAGTAATGGATATAATAAAGCGGTAACAGAGGAGAAATTTAGGTCAGTGATTCTTAGGTAAACAAATAAGAAGAAGATGACTAATGGTGTTATTACTTAATCTATTCGAGGGCGGTTATAATATCCAACGATATTCCGCCAATATCCCGCAGATAGGCCGATTGACGCCTCTCTTGCCTTCTACCTAAGGAACAACCACGAATTTAAAAGCATGATGAGGAAAATGGCAATACGTTACTTCCCTGCTGGCATGCAGTCAGAGACGTTGCCATGGTAACCTGTCGGTTCGTTGTCGGTCTGTCGGTCACTCAATGCAGAGCATGATACCAGCGGAAAATTGTAAATTTCTCCGTCATGTGAAGAGTAAGGTAAATTATGAACATAACGAAAGTTGTTTATAATGAAGAGACGTTTCACGTACGGTAAACGAAGTTTACAGAAAATCAATAGTATAAGAGAAAATGGAGGAAAATCATTCTGGTTTTCCTATAAACCACCCGTCTATTCAAAGATTTTAAAATAAAATGCATATAGAAACCTTCCCCGAGATGAGTATACTCCAAATATGAAGTTTGGTTGAGATCTAACCAGCCGTTTTGAAGTGATGGTGGAAAAACCATTCTGGTTTTCCTATAAACCCCCCGAGTATTGAAAGATTTTAAAATGATATGCATATCGAAACCATCCCCGGGATGAGTTTACTCTAAATATGAAGTTTGGTTGAGATCTATCCAGCCGTTTCGACGTGATGGTGGAACAGACAAACAAACAGACAGACAAACAGACAAACAGACAAACAGACAAACAGACAAACAAACAGACACGAAACGTAAAAACCACCGATTCGGTCTTGAGTTGACCTAAAACGGATAAATATCTGAAAAATACCCCCGGTCTATTCAAAGGTTTTAAAATAATATGCATATCGAAACCTTCCCCGAGATAAGTATACTCTAGATATGAAGTTTAGTTGAGATCTATCCAGCCGTTTCAACGTGATGGTGGAAAAACCATTCTGGTTTTCCTATAAACCCCCCGAGTATTGAAAGATTTTAAAATGATATGCATATCGAAACCATCCCCGGGATGAGTTTACTCTAAATATGAAGTTTGGTTGAGATCTATCCAGCCGTTTCGACGTGATGGTGGAACAGACAAACAAACAGACAGACAAACAGACAAACAGACAAACAGACAAACAGACAGACAAACAAACAGACACGAAACGTAAAAACCACCGATTCGGTCTTGAGTTGACCTAAAACGGATAAATATCTGAAAAATTGGCAAAACAAAAGAAATTACAGACAGCGGACCCCCTACAATTTTATTTATATAGATTATTTGTTGTTTCTGTTCTACATACTGTAAAAGTATGTAGGCTAAAAATTAATTTTACCATGTATGGTTAGGTGTAAGAGAGGACAAGAGGCCCTTTTCTTAAATGATTTCAAACAAGTTAGAAATTTATTGAATATCTCCCTTGGTAAACTATTCCCGTCCTTAATTCCTCTTCCTATAAACAAATATTTGCCCCAATTTGACTACTTGAATTCGAACATCATCTTCATATTATAAGGCGTGATCAAATGGTTTCCGTTTGAGGGCGTTGCTGCAGCGGAGATGCAACGTAGCGCGAATCCGAAGCACGGACAAGCAGGCAAAGGGCAGTCGTGTCGTGCTGTGGTGCGTGCGTTAAAGGGGCCACGTGAACTATGGTGACGTTATTACCAAATACGTCCAAACAGGACCAACGTGCTGTTATTCTGTTCTTGGCTGCTGAAGGACAAACACCGGTGCAGAATGAAGACTGTGTATGGGGCAGCATGTCTGTCGAAAACCACCGTTGTGGAATGGTGCACCAAGTTCCGTGCGGGTCGCGTTTCGATACAAGACGCCGGTCGATCGGGGAGGTCTATACTTCTGATCTCACCCCATACGATTTTCACGCCTTCGGGCCCTCAAAAAGACCTTGTCGGACGAGGATGTGCAGCAGGCGGTTACGGACTTCTTCGCGCAGCAGGATACGGTGTTTTACCACACGGTGATTTTCAACCTAGTGCGTCGGCGGGATGAGTGCTTCAGTGCTCACGACGATTTGGGCTTATTGGCATCCCGATTCACGACTATAAGGCCGTCGAATGGAAACTATTTGATCGCCTCTTATATGATCTCTCCCAGTTTTAAAAACACAATTCAATCTTTTTCGTCTACTAATGCCATTCCACGCTACCTATCCACTAACAGTGCGGAACATACCGCTTAAGTGAGCTGTTTGCCTCCTACTCCCAAGTCTTCCCAGCGTACAGTTTGCAACATGTTCGTAACTCTTTTGCCGGAAATCACCCAGAATAAATCCTGTGTATCCTTTCCAATTCTCTAATCAAGTAATCCTGGTGAGGTTTCCATACATTGGAACCGTGCTCTAATTGGGATCTTAGTAATGAGTAATGACTTATATTCCTTCTCTTTTACATCGTTACTAGAACCTCTTTTCCTGGCTCAGTCCGATGGAACTTCGAAGGTGCTTCAATATGTCAGTCTCGTGTCAGCAAATTTACTGTTACGTAAAAGAACTACTGTGCTACTAAATTCTGGCACCTCGGCGTCTGCAAAAACCGTAAATGTAGTTAGTGGGACGTAGATACATACATGTAACCTTCATTAACAACCTCTTTAATGTGATTATTCAAATGCAGATCTTTCCTTTTGTATAATTTGATGGCGTATTGTATCCTACGGAGAGGCCTGGTGAACGTATTTTTCTAGTAGTCGGCCTATAAACGACCTGCACATCTGTAAGGAGGGGGTCCTACCTAAGAAGACTTCTAATGGTGAAGACATCAAAAACTCTCAAGCCAGATGAATTAGCCAATTAAGGTTAAAATCCCGTATCCCAACGTAAATCGAAGCCAGGACCTCCTTGAACGCGAGCTAACCTTGCTAACATTGCATTTCCATGTGTAAGCATAAGTCTTTTCCGGTTTCACTAAGAGATGGCGCCAACGAACAGAACGCAGCGTATGAATTTGACACATACGTCAGTTTGTTCGTCTGACATTAACCTACCAACACACACAAGTTGAGTCCACCAAACACTAGCGTCTGTGTTGTATCGTTCAGTGATCATGTCGATGTTTGTGCATGAAAAAGAACATTTGCGACACGCATTTATTTTATTATTTAATCCAAAGGAAAAGGCTGTGGAAAGTCATCGTTCGCTGGTAGAAACATATGGTGAGCACACTACATCGATTAGAAAATGTGAGACATGGTTTAGACAATTTTTAACGTGGTGATTTCAATGTGAAAGACAGTGAGCGCTCTGGTAAACCACAAAAGTGCGAAGACTCATGAAGCCCGGCGAAACCGTTTATGCACAACACTATCGCCAACAAATTATTAATTTAAATCACGTATTGATCGAAAGACGACCGGAATGGGCCAGAAGACGTGGCAAAGTGATTCTGTTACACGACAATGCGCCGTCTCACACAGCAAAGCCAGTGAAAGACACCTTTAAATCGCTTGGATGGGACATATTTCCGCACCCGCCGTACCGCCCTGACTTAGCGCCATCTGACTATCACCTCTTTGCATCAATGGGGCACGCAATCGCAGAGCAATACTTCAGCAATTTCGAGGAAGTTGAAGAAAGGCTCAACGAATTGTTTGTCGCAAAAGACAAGCAGTTTTTCTGGCATGGTATTGATAACTTACCTGAAAGGTGGGTGAAATCTGTAGAAGCCGATGGCCAATAATTGATTAAACAAAAGATGAATTTCCCTTGAAAATTCCGCGTTTTCTTTACCACAAAAACCGGCAAAAACTTATACATACACCTGGTAACACTTAGGTGCTTACAGTGATCCCCATTAGGTACTTTCATGCCATCAGCACAGTAATAAAAAACTGTCTGATTTTTCACCCCGATTAGCATCACCATAGGCCTTTATCTTACCATTTCCTAGTGCAGGGAAGTCAATCCTTTTCCGACTACCAGGTCAATTATGGTCTTGTATATTACGTTTTACTGTCTAGCGTGCCATCGGTTGTTTTTCTTTTAACTAGTCATGATACACTTCTTCTTCTTCTTCTTCTTCTTCTTCTTTACCTGTTTACCCTCCAGGGTCGGTTTTTCTCTCGGACTCAGCGAGGGATCCCACCTCTACTGCCTCAAGGGCAGTGTCCTGGAGCTTCAGACTCTGGGTGGAGGAATACAACTGGGGAGGATGACCAGTATCTCGCCCAGGAAGGCTCACCTGCTATGCTGAACAGGGGCCTTGCTGGGGAAAGGGATAGACAAGGAAGAGGGAAGGAAGCGGCCGTGGCCTTAAGTTAGGTACCATCCCAGCATTTGCCTGGAGGAGAAGTGGGGAAACCCACGGAAAACCACTTCCAGGATGGCTGAGGTGGGAATCAAACCCGCCTCCACCCATTTGACCTCCCGAGGCTGAGTGGACCCCGTCCCAGCCCTGGTACCACTTTTCAAATTTCGTGTCAGAGCCGGGAATCTAACCCGGGCCTCCGGGGGTGGCAGCTAATCACACTAACCACTACACCACAGAGGCGGCGACTGAGTGTTTCATGATTTTATTTTGCTAACATCACTGAAAAATGCACTTCAGAAACAGGTACATTTTAAGAATAAGATGTACTGTATTTTTGCCTTAACCTAATAAATTTGTGTAAAAGTCCGCCTCTATGGTGTAGTGGTTTGTGTGATTAGCTGCCTCCCCCGGAGGCCCGGGTTCGATTCCCGGCTCTGCCACGAAATTTTAAAAGTGGTACGAGGGCTGGAACGGGGTTTACTCGGCCTCGGGAGGTCAACTGAGTAGAGGTGGGTTCGATTGCCACCTCAGTCATCCTGGAAGTGGTTTTCCGTGGTTTCCCACTTCTCCTCCTAGCAAGTGATGGTAAGGTACTTAACTTAAGGCCACGGCCGCTCCCTTCCCTCTTCCTTGTCTATCCCTTCCAGTCTTCCCATCCCCCCGCAAGGCCCCTGTTCAGCATAGCAGGTGAGGCCGTCTGGGCGAGGTACCGGTCATCCTCCCCAGTTGTATCGTCCGACCCAGAGTCTGATACTCCAGGAAACTGCCCTTGAGGCGGTGGAGGTGGGATCACTCGCTGAGTCCGAGGGAAAAACCAACCCTGGAGGGTAAACAGATTAAGAAAGAAAGAAAGAAAATTTGTGTAAAATATATGGCCATAGAATTAATTGTGACATATTTCTTTATTAAAGCTTAATGTTAAAATATGCTATTCTGGTAGATTTTCGACCTGTCTGTTAACATGTTGAAAACATTAAAATATGTCAGCATGTTGTGCGGCGTGTTCGCATGTCATCTAGTGGCACAGGTGTCATAGGTTCGTCATCCCTGTCCTAGTGCATGTCATTATTACAGACTGTTACGAATTTCAGAGTTTAGTCTTCAACCCTCTATGAATGAACTAAGATACTCCATAATTCTCTATTTGTAACTATCACCGTAGACTCATCCAGTTCTACACCTTCTATTTTATACTTATTTGTCTCCTTCATCTCCCTCAACTTTTCTTACCTTCATGTCCGAGTTAATTATTCTCCTAGGTAACCCCTCCTCTTCCATTCGCCTCACACGATCCCAACACCGGAGGATCCACCTGTATAGTGTAATGGTCAGTACTATTAGCTGTCGACCTCGCAATCCAGGTGCGATTCCCGTTTCTGAGAAAAGATTCAAGATTGGCAGGAGAACTGGTTTATTGTTTATATGCAGCTCACCTCCGCCTGAAAAGAGCTACATTGCCTCGAGGAGTACAGCACACGAGCTTACTTTACCAACAAAGCCGGTTCATTCTTAACAGCCTCATTGCGAGTGCCCTTTATCCCCACTTGTGTCTGCCATTAGTCATTTTCGATAAGCTCGCTACCAGATCTAATATCCATGGCCCCGTCTTGTCATTGATAACAAAGGGTGATACTCCCTGAATCTGCCTCATCATGGTTAACTGTGTTATCAGGTGTATCTCAGGGCGGTATTCTGGAACCCTACTCTTTGTTCTTTATATCGATGACATAATTCTCTGCACCCAAAATAGTCAGTGTTCCCTCCTCTTGTTCGCCGACGACCAGAAAATCCTAAGAGAAGTGTCTACGCCTAACGAAATGGAAATGGCGTATGGCTCTTAGTGCCGGGATGTGTCTGAGAACTTCGGCTTGCCAGGTGCAGGTCTTTTGATTTGACTCCCGTAGGCAACCTGCGCGTCGTGATAAGGATGAAGTGATGATGAAGACGACACATACACCCAGTCCCCGTGCCAGGGGGAATTAACCAGTTATGGTTAAAATTCACGACCCTGCCGGGAATCGAACCCCGGACCCCTGTGGCCAAACGTCAGCACGCCAACCATTTAGCCATGGATCCGGACTCTACGCCTAACGATTGTGATGTATTACAGACTGTTCTCAATTCGTGTGGTGACTAGTTTAAGAAATGGAATATTTCTCCCAATGTTAAGAAGTGCAATACAATTTCGTTTTCATTGCTAAATCAAGGAATGAACACTGCCTATACCATCCAGGGAAATACGTTGCAATCGGCCTCTCAGGTAAGAGACCTACGTGTTATAATATACTGTAAACTAACCTTCTCTGCTCATATTCAGTCTATAAAATCCCGTGTTATGCGTACCCTAGGCATTATTTACAGGTTCACTGAAATTAGTGATATTGTCGGCTTAAAATTGTACTTTGTCTCGTATGTTCTCCCCATTATTGACTTTTGTTCCCTCACCTGCTATCACAAACATATCTCAACTAAATAGTATTTAAAACTTTTTCACTTTCATTGTTAAGGCTCTCAATCCTGTTTTTAATACATTAAATATCATTATAGACCGTTATGCCTTTCAGCGTTCAGTCTGCAAGCCTCTGTAAATTTACTAAACGTCGCCACAATCCTCTATTTGCAACTAATGCTGTGGCCTCGTTTAGTTCTATACCTCTTATCTTTAAGTCGTTAGAAACTGAGTCTCACCGAGCTCGATAGCTGCAGTCGCTTAAGTGCGGTCAGTATCCAGTATTCGGGAGATAGTAGGTTCGAACCCCACTGTCGGCAGCCCTGAATATGGTTTTCCGTGGTTTCCCATTTTCACACCAGGCAAATGCTGGTGCTGTACCTTAATTAAGGCCACGGACGCTTCCTTCCCACTCCTAGCCCCTTCCTATCCCATCGTCGCCATAAGACCTATCTGTGTCGGTGCGACGTAAAGCAACTTGCAAAAAAAATAAAAAAATAAAAATAAACTGAGTCTAACCATCGTCGTCTTGGTCTCCCTCTACTTCTCTTACCCTTCATAACATAGTCCATTATTCTCCTAGGTAATCTATATTCCTCCATTCGCCTCACATGACCCCGCCACCGTTGACGATTATAGATCTGAGTACTTTTGAGAAAGCTTCATAGAACTGTCCAGAAGGAATCAGTATCAACAGCGTCATGAGCTCTCACTCCATATGAGCACTGCGGGGAGGTTTGAAATATAATCGAGGCTTCTGGCAAGCATTCTAGTGATTCTTCTTCTTATTCTTCTTAATCTGTTTACCCTCCAGGGTTGGTTTTTCCCTCGGACTCAGCGAGGGATCCTACCTCTACCGCCTCAAGGGCAGTGTCCTGGAGCTTCAGACTCTGGGTTGGGAATACACTGGGAAGGATGACCAGTACCTCGCCCAGGCGGCCACACCTGCTATGCTGAACAGGGTCCTTGTGGACGGATGGGAAGATTGCAACAGACAGATAAGGAAGAGGGAAAGAAGTGGCCGTGGCCTAAAGTTAGTTACCATCCCGGCATTTGCCTGGAGGAGAAGTGAAAAACCACGGAAAACCACTTCGAGAATGGCTGAGGTGGGAATCGAACACACCTCTACTCAGTTGACCTCCCGAGGCTGTGTGGATCCCGTTCCAGCCCTCGTACCACTTTTCAAATTTCGTGGAAGAGCCGGAAATGGAACCCGGGCCTCCGGGGGTAGCAGCTAATCACGCTAACCACTACACCACAGAGGCGGACCTATTCACCTTGATTTCATCATTCACAAACCGTAGAAGTATGTGACACCATCATATACTCAGTATTTGGGTGAAAAGAACAAATATTTCTTCTTATGTCTATCGGCAGGGTACTCAATACATATGACGTCAGAATAGTGTCCCGTTTCAAAAAGAAATGAATGAAGTTGAATATTTGATGTTTGTAGCTCAGGTAGTATTTAATGATGGTCATCTTAGGGGTTGCTGACGTACCTTACAATAATTTACAGTGTGTAAACGGCTTCTTGTGGGTAGAATATTTTAATACGACTTACGCATGCATACTGCCTGGAGCAGGGTACGGCGGGTGGTATATGCCGAGGGGCAAACGAAACTACTACCTACCTCACAAACATCGCACTGTACGTCAAGCTCCTCCCTCGGAAAAAAACACTTCCTAAATATAAAACACATGATGTTTACGAATATTTCTAATCAATCGAGGAGTCTTCCCATCGCTAACAGAGGCATGCTGTTGGTCTGTTTACATCGAGCCTCGGGTTTCATATACAGTATACACCGAACAATTTCTAGGGCATCCGCTGGGAAAATAAATGAATCGGTTATTTTCATACACACACAAGTCAGCCATTTTATCAATCTCGTTGCAAAGTGAACGTTTAATTAGTATTTTAACATATATTTCTATTGTGATTTGTATTGAAGATTTGTTTATATCGTGTATTGCCAGCCATATAAAAATAGGTCCACGTAAACAAGATATTTGTATAACATCTATTCTCCACTGTATTTCCAAAAAAATGACTAAAAAGCCCAAATTTCTTAATAACTCACATGAATTTGGTCAAATATCATCGTAATATATCATTAAGCTTTCAAGAGATCAAACCGTTTTATAATCATCAATAAGTATTCGAGAGTTTGTTGTGTTTTTCTCATAATGATGAAAACTGGACTCAGTTGTTCCTTACAGCAATGCTTTCAGCTATATATATTGTTGGCTTTACGTCCAACCGAATATTTTATAGTTCTCGGTGACGTCGAGGTACCGGAACTTTGTTCAGCACAAATTCTTTTACGTGCTTGCCATTTTTCAGCTCTTGTCAGAAAGAGAACTCTACAGTTCTTTGGAATTTTTGTAAGAAGAGAAAATAACCTTGAAAAGGTAGCTGCCCAAGGAAAAGTAAATGGAATCAGGTTGCGTGGAAGAGCTTGCAGAAGATCAAAGACGCAACTCACGCACCTCTTCCAGTGACAATCCGAATATCAGAAGACCGTAGACAATGGGGACAGCTAGTGGACTCCGTCGAATAGTAAAATAAACATGAGATCACGATTCTCGGACATGAGTTATGCGACTGAGAAGAAGAAATCTACCGGCACGAGGCTAGCGTATTTAAGCATCTTCAAATACTACAGGACTAAGCCGGTGTCGAACTCAACAACTTGGGATCAGAAAGCCAGCTTCTACTGCCCTTTACACAACAGTCCCCACAACTTCTGCAATAGGCAATATTAAGCAACCCAGGAGGAAGGGGCACATGCCACGTGGCTAGTGATCTTGAGATACCGTGGAGGCACGGTTAAACGTGGTCCTTCGAGAGATAGTGGGTTCGAACCCCACTGTCGGCAGTCCTGAAGATGGTTTTCTATGGTTTCCCATGTTTATGCCTTAGCTACGCCCACGGCCGCTTCCTTCCAGCTCCTAGCCCTTTCCTGTCTCATCGCTACCATAAGACCTATCTGTGTATGTGCGACGCAAAGTAAATTGAAAAAACAAAAAACAAAAAAACACTCCGCGGTACGATTCAAAGGGATTTCGGATTGGACGCGGTACAAAGTATGTTTCCTAAAAAATAAATCATCAATAACATTCTTGTCCGCCTCTGTGGTGTAGTGGTTAGTGTGATTAGCTGCCACCCCCGGAGGCCCGGGTTCGATTCCCGGCTCTGCCACGAAATTTGAAAATTTGTACGAGGGCTGTAACGAGGTCCACTCAGCCTCGGGAGGTCAACTGAGTAGAGGTGGGTTCCATTCCCACCTCAGCCATCCTGGAAGTGGTTCTCCGTGGTTTCCCACTTCTCCTCCGGGCAAATGCCGGGATAGTACCTAACTTTAGGCCAGGGCCGCTTCCTTCCCTCTTCCTTGTCAATCCCTTCCAATCTTCCCATCCCCCACCAAGGCCCCTGTTCAGCATAGCAGGTGAGGCCGCCTGGGCGAGGTACTGGTTATCCTCCCCAGTTGTATCCAATGTCTCACGCTCCAGGACACTGCCCTTGAGGTGCTAGAGGTGGGATCCCTTGCTGAGTCCGAGGAAAAAAACAACCCTGGAGGGTAAAAAGATTAAGAAAGGGAGAGAATCAATAAGAAATAAAATTCTTATTTTTTAATGTAGTAACAAACTGCAAAGAGGGATTCCACATTACAATCCGCGCTACACTGAACTTCAAGGGTATGGCTCTATGGGATTCTAGAAACAGCGTGCCTGCCTATTAGCACAAATAACGGAACGTGAACAATTGGCCAAGCTGTTATATACACAGAGGAAAGTTAAGATGACCTTCCCCCAATCCCCTTCAACAACATTTTCTTACAATTTGTTTTACGTCGCACCGACACAGATAGGTCTTATGGCGACGATGGAATAGGAAAGGGCTTGGAGTGGAAAGGAAGCGTCCTAGGCCCTCATTAAGCTACAGCCTCAGCGTTTATATGGTGTGAATATGGGAAACCACGGAAAACTATCATCAGGTTTCGTACCCATTATCATCCGAATGCAACATGATAGCTGCTTAATCGAAATCGCACAGACACTTGCTCCGTTTTCAACAGCTTACACTTGTTTGCTAGCACCCGTGCTTACAAAACAAGTGACCGTGTTTCAGACAATCTCCTAGTTCAGGGATGGCAAAACTTTACCGACTCGCGTGTCAAAAAGGTCTTGTTTATTATTTTTCACTGTCTAGTGCGTCACCGGTTATTTTCCTTTAAAATCACCATGGAAATCCTCATTTGATTTATTTAGGTATCAGATTGCATTACATATAAATCCATTCGGCTGAATGTGTAATGTTTTATTCTGCAAGCATCCCTGAAAACTACATTTAAAAAACGTAAACTTTAAGAAAAAGGTATATGTTTTGCTTTAATCTAATGAAATTTGTAAAAATATGGCCACAGAATTAATTGAGACATAGGCTCTACTTCTTTATTAAAGCGCAATGTTAAAATATGCTATGTTGCGAGAATTCCGACCTATTCATTCATTCTTTCTCTCTTTCTTTCTGTCTTTCTTCCTTCCGTGTTTCTTAATCCGTTTACCCTCCAGCGATGGTTTTTCTCTCGAACTCACCGAGGTATCCCACCTGTACCGCCTCAACGGCAGTGTCCTGAAACGTGAGACTTTGGGTCGAGGGGGTACAACAAGGGAGGAGGACCATTACCTTGCCCAGAAGTCCTCACTTGCTATGCTGAACAGGGGCCTTGCGTGGGGATAATATAATTTCGTGTGGCTATTTCTAGCCGAGTTCAGCCCTTGTAAGGCAGACCCTCCGATGAGGGTGGGCGGTATCTGCCATATGTAGGTAACTGCGTGTTATTGTGGTGGAGGATAGTGTTGTGTGTGATGTGTGAGTTGCAGGGATGTTGGGGTCAGCACAAACACCCAGCCCCCGGGCCATTGGAATTAACCAATGAAGGTTAAATACCCCAACCCAGCCGGGAATCGAACCCGGGACGCTCTGAACCGAAGGCAAGTACGATGACTATTCGCCCACGAGTCGGTCTGTGTGAGGATGGGAAGATCGGAAGGGATAGAGAAGGAAAAAGGAAGGAAGGAAGGTAGGAAGGAAGGAAGCGGTCGTGGTTTTAAGTTAGGTGCCATCCCGGCATTTGCCTGGAGGAGAAGTGGAAACCACGGAGAACCACTTCGAGGATGGCTTAGGTGGGAAAGGAACCCCTCCTCTCTACTCAGTTGACCTCCCGAGGCTAAGTGGACCCCGTTCCAGCCGTCATACCACTTTTCAAACTTCGTTGTAGAGCCGGGAATCGAACGCGGTTCTCTGGAGGTGGCAGCTAATCATACTAACCGGTACACGACTGAGACGGCCCAGACCTACTCGTTACATGTTAAAAACATTAAAATATATTGGTACGTTGCTTGACGTGCCTTAGAAGTCGTGCTCGCGTGTCAACTAGTGACACGCGTGTCATAGGTTCGCCATCCCTGTTCTAGTTAATACTTGAGTTCGGTTCAAGTGCTGTGATGTCACACGAACAAAATAAGGCAAACTCTATGAATTGTAAATTGAACATAATCGATCGTATGAAGAATGGAATATCGAATGTGCGTATTTTACGTACAGGGTACTTCATAAAAGTGTACTCTCTTTCAGCCTACTATGTTTTCCTAATGTTCTGTCTCTCTATAGATCATTTTTCGTTTACCTTGGCTAAGTTACAACGCAAGGAAAAGCATGTAGACCGACAACCGCATGAAATCTACTGTATTTTTAATCGCACATCCTGTGCCAGTGTCTGTTAGAGTTAAAAAGTGTGGCCGTGTAGCTCGTACACATTCCATGTAAATGAGCTGAAAAATGTCTTCTTTATGTTCTTTGCTGTTCCGTAGCAGAAAAGAGGGGCATGTAACATGTATTGTTACTCTTTCCCACTCGTGTCATGTGACAGGAAGTTTGATATAATTCAGAGGTAGACCAAGACGATTTACACTCCAATTCGACAAATTTGACCATTTTCGGTCCCTTAGTTGGTCCTTATTGACTAGTTTTATATAATATACAACGGGTGATTGTTTGGTCCGCCCTGTCAATATATTATCAATATATAATTTTATACAATGTTGTGTAATGCTGTACAATGCTGTATAAAATTAGATATTGATAATGTATTGACAGGGCGGACCAAACAATCACCCGTTGTCATCATCATCATCATCATCATCATCATCTGTTTACCCTCCAGGTTCGGTTTTCCCCTCGGACTCAGCGAGGGATCCCACCTCTACCGCCTAAAGGGCAGTGTCCTGGAGCTTCAGACTTTTGGTCGTGGGATACAACTGGGGAGAATGACCAGTACCTAACCCAGGCGGCCTCACCTGCTATGCTGAACAGGGGCCTTGTGGAGGGATGGGAAGATCGGATGAGATAGGCAAGGAAGAGGGAAGGAAGCGGCCGTGGCCTTAAGTTAGGTACCATCCCGGCATTCGCCTGGCGGAGAAGTGGGAAACCACGGAAAACCTCTTCGAGGATGGCTGAGGTGGGAATCGAACCCACCTCTGCTCAGTTGACCTCCCGAGGCTGAGTGGACCCCGTTCCAGCCCTCGTACCACTTTTCAAATTTCGTGGCAGAGCCTGGAATCGAACCCGGACCTCCGGGGGTGGCAGCTAATCACGCTAACCACTACACCACAGAGGCGGACATCACCCGTTGTACTGTACATTATATCATTTACACTCCCTCAAAGTGGCCTGAGTTAATCAGGAAAGGCAACCAGAGAAATATGTGTACTGCTGTGGAAATCAAGAGGTGATAGATGATATCAGAATTTCCACTGCTGAACAATATTACATTAAAAAATTTGTGACTATTTGACAAGACGCCTTCTAATACAAGGAGATTAATTATAATGCGGTTAATTGGGGGAGAGCGTTGTGTATGCCTCAGATATTGGTAAACATATATTTTCAGAAATGGCTTGGTCATCGTTCAAACTTTGAAGACTGTGTGCTGCTTGTAAAGTTCGCCAATGCACGAGAAATAAAGACTGAAATGTGTAGAGATTTTTCAGAGTCTGCACCAGTTTGAGCCATCTGTGTACGCTTCTTTTATCAGTCACTAAGATGCAATAACAGCACAGGAAGATTTGCACTGGAAAACATAGATGAAGAACTGGACATAATGTAGTGCTTAGTCAGAACTTTCTTTGATCGAACTGCTCTTGTAGTGATACAGGCCTTCGTCAATAAAACTTGAATTAATTCCTACTCTAATACTACCATCATTTCAAATGTTGTTGAGTCATCAGTCCATAGGCTGGTTTGATGCAGAACTGCATGCCATCCTATCGTGTGCTAACCTTTTCATTTCTACGTAACTACTACATCGTACATCTCCTCTAATCTGCTTATCATATTCATATCTTGGTCTACCCTTACCGTTCTTACCACCTACACTTCCTTCAAACTGCTTTCAACTGAGCAAGTGCTGTGTGTCTTAAGATGTTTCCTATGATTCTATGTCTCCTTCTCGTCAAATTTAGACAAATCTATCTCCTCCCACCAATTCTATTCAGTACCTATTCCTTAGTGATTCAGTTTACCCATCTCACCTTCATCTTTATTCTGTAACACCACATTTCAAAAGCTTCCATTCTCTTTCCTTCTGAGATAGTTATCATCCATGTTTAACTTCCAAACAATGCCACACTTCAGACGAAAGTCTTCAAAAATATATTTCTAATTCCTGTATCAGTGCTTAAAGTGAGCAAATTTATTTTATTGAAAAAGACCTTCCTTGCTTGTGCTAGTCTGCATTTTATGTCCTCCTTACTTTTGCCATCGTTAGTTATTTCACTATCCAAGTAACCATATTCATCTACTTCCTCATATTGAATATGAAACCTTATTCCAGAAATATTTCCTTTTACAAATGAAGTATTATGTACCTAGGGGGCACATGCCACAGATTCGCTGTTGTACTGCACTTTGAAGAGAAGTATCACCAGCAAGGAAGCTGTTTTATAGAGCCAAGGTTTCTCCAATTAGCTCTGGTCAGCAACAGTTGGACTTGGGTTTCAAGAGCTCTTATTTTATTTTTATGATAAATTTCGTCATGCATTTAGAAACACCTGTCACTAGAAAACTAATTTAAATTCTTTGTTTGTTCTTTGTTTCTTGCAACTTTTTGTCTTGTAATTTCTTTGGAACGCAGTCGAATTATTTTCTTGTTTCAGTGATGACCTTTCGCCTACATTTTTCTCCTCTCACATTTGCTTAAGCTCTCGCACTTGAACACGTCGTAATTTCTTAAACTACTAGACGTAGGACTTCTCGTTTTTGTGGTCAGCTAAAATCCTATAATATTAGAAGCAATTAAAGTGCAACACTCTCTAAAATTAGATCTCGAAGTAAGTGATGTTTTAAGAAAGCGATTTAGTTCTCAGCTTGAAACAATATTGCAGGAGAGAATATCATTCTCACAAGATCAAGCCGTCCATAACACAGACGCTCCGTGAGGAAGGATTTAAAACGCATGAGGAAGTCCATGGCATCAGAGTAAATGTCAGCAGGAGAATGATAGAGGTGATCGCCATTAAAACGGGGGAAAAAACCACAGACACCACAGTAGGATTTGAAACGCACTCCGGCAGACCAAACGCGTGGATTTCATAACATGATAACAGTAAACGTTCCTCGGTACTGCACAACAATATTATCGGAAAATATCTGAAGTATACAACTGATCGAAAAATTGAGTTTGATTTACACCAGAACCTCTTAGTAAACCACGTTTGTGGTATTGCATGTGAGAAACAGTCCTCTACATCGTGTTTCTTTATTTTTAAAGGAGATTGCAAATAACTATTTACACGTCTGTAAAATCTTTAATTTTTGAGATACAGTATATGTATCCCCATAAAAAGAATTCAACCGCTTTATCAGTCCCCCCCCTCCCCCTACACCTAAGTGTTTTCTTCGAAAAAATACATGTTCTTTTATTTTTAAAAGTGATTCAAAATGCCAGTTTTCAGTCTGTAACATTTTATGTTTCTGAGCTATACTCATTTAAAATTTCACCCGCTTTTTAAACTATCTTTAACTCTTTAAGTGGATTTTCCGAAAATAGATAAAACTTGTTTCATTATTTTTAAATGATTTCAAAATCCAAATTTCACGTCTTTAAACTGTTCAGTTTTGAGATATGGATGTACTCATTTTAAAATTTCACTCCCCTTTTCACCCTCTTTGCAATGGAATATCCAAAAATCCTCCCTTAGTGAGCACCTAAAGTGTAATATAAATATATCCACAACATTTAATTTCTTTTTGTCCAGTAGTTTTGGCTCGGCGATGATGAATCAGTCAGTCAGTCATTCAGTCAGGAAATGACATCTATATACCAGGCGGCTCACGAGCGCCGTACTTTCTACTTATAAATGTCCCGCATGCAGAAGTGATGAATGGGATGCCTGCTCACTGATTTCCACAGGGGCATCCAGCAGGCCAGTTACGTCTGGTCGGAATGCAGCGGAAGCTCGCAGATGCACAGGAGTTTCCTGACAGACACCTGCATTCTACACACGTATTTCTCCGGACAGTATTAGTCTTTGTTTTATACAAACAACTGTTTTATAGAGCGGAATATCTGCACATGTATAAATAAATAAGTTATTAAATTCCCTTTTCTGCATCTTTAGCGAGTTTACAAATGCACCCTGTTATGGAACGTGTGCAGTAAAATGACCGCTATTTGTTTCACAACATCCAAAATACAGCACGTTGTTGCGCTCCTACGAAAACAATTGATCAGGCATCCCATGCATCATTTGTGTATGCGGGACACTTTTAAGTAGAAAGTACGGCGCTCGCGGGCCACCTAGTATATAAAACTAGCAGTTACCCGCGTGAGTTTCGTAATTTGATAAAAGTAATCATTCCTCTGTAATGTACTAAGATATTATCTGAAAATCCCTGAAGTAAAGATAAAATCACCGAAAAATTGAATTTCATTTACCCCAGAAACTCTTTGTAAACCACGTTTGTTGTATTGCTTTTTCGGGCTAAGATAGAACTGTATGTGTGAGAAACAATCTTCTCACAAGTCGAAAAAATGTTTCTTCATTTTTTAAGGAGATTCCTAATTCTATTTCCACATCTGTAGCATCTTCGGTTTTTGAGATATAAGGATCCTCATAGCAAATAACTGAACTCTTTTTTCACCTCTTTCACCCCCGTTAAGTGCCTTTTCCGAAAACAAAAAATGCATGTTCATGCATGCATTGTTAAAGGACTTTCCAAATACCAAGTTCCATGTCTATAACCTGTTAAGTTTTGGGCATATACTGTAGATACACTGGTACTCATTTTAACATTTCACCAGCTTTTTCTATTCTTTTTCATCCCCTTAAGTGGATTTTCCGAAAACAAAATAATTCGTGTTTCCTTATTTTTAAAGAAATTTCGAATAGCAATTTCAACGTCTGTAACATCTTTAGTTTTTGAGATCAGTATTCTAATGACAAGAATTGAACCCCCTTTTCATTCCTTTTTCCCCTGCTTTTGTGGTTTCTTCGAAAACAAAAAAAAAATATGTCTCTTTATTTTTGAAAGAGATTAAAAATACCAATTTTGAAGTCTGTAACATATTAGTTTTTTGAGATATACTGTAGACGTGCTTATTTTAAAAAATCACCCACGTTTTTCACTTCCCCTTAAGTGGATTTTCCGAAAATAAATTATCTATGTTTCTTTACTTTTGTAGGAAATTTCAAATGCCATTATTCACTATGTAACATGTTACGTTTGTGAGATATACTGTATATATAGTTTTTATAAAAATTCACCCCATTTGCCTCTCCTGTTCACTCCCAATTAATTGCATTTTCCGGAAAAAAGTGTTTCTTTATTTTTAAGGGAGATTACAAATAGCAATTTTCATGACTGTAACATCTTCAGTTTTTTGCGATACACGTGTCCTCATAAAAGGTATTCAACTTCTTTTTCAGCATTTTTTACCTCCCTTAATGGGATTTTCCGAAAACAAAAATGTACGTGTTTTTTTTATTTTTAGAGGAGATTACAAATACCAATGTTTACGTCTGTAAAGTTTTTGAGATATGGATATACTCATTTATACAATTCACTCCCCTTTTCACCCCGTTAGCGAGAGAATATCCAAAAATTCTTCCCTAGTGAGCACCTACACTCTAAAATAAATGTATCTACAAAATGTCATTTCTTTTTCTCCAGTCGTTTTGGTTCGGCGATGGTGAATCAGTCAGTCAGGACATGCTATTTGATATATGTAGATTTATAATATGGTATTTTATTTATCTAAAATTCGTAGCTCATATCCGTAGGATGTTTTCAACATTTAGTTTCATGCCTGAAGGCTATAACTGTGAATGTTTGTGTGATCGATCTCTTGCCTCGATGGCCGTACTTGACGGCCTCTGAGGACGACCTGTGTGTTCCACCAGCGGTACACACCGCGAACGTATTACACGCCCGGCCAAGCCCTAAATTCAACCAGCGTGCTCCAACGATCTCGCCAATATAGAAAAGTGACTTTGCTTGTTACCGAGCGAAACATGAAGAGAATGTGTACTCTCGTGTGGAGGCCATTACTTCGATGTAAATATCGTGATATCTCCGTTAACTTCTCTTCACATTTAAACACCAGTAGTGGGTGTCTCAAGCAGTAAAAGGACATAAAACATAGCAATAGATCTGACCTACTCAGATCCCGTTTTCCTCTCACGAGGTAATTTTGGCAGAGAGTTCCATCTGACAGGCGCCACATGCTAGCCTTGAAGTGAGAAATTCGTTTGCAGCTCTGCTCTGCGTCCTGGAGAACTTGGCCTTGTCAGAACTGGCGAGAGGTGATATGCACGTAAATCAACTGTCCAAGTACTTCATTTCTTAACAAGAGGTACTTTATCTTCAGAACAAGATGTCTTATTAATGTTCCACTGTGATAGTCGCTACTATATCGACCTTGTCTAGACTAATCCACTGAACCTGCCTCCAAACAAGTAGCGAGTCGGATAATAAAATCCCAGTTAACTCCTACGAAATGACCTTTTCGGCTGGCGAAGCCTCTTGTTCACCTCCAGCATGATAACGAATCATGTATTAAGAAGTATTTTTTTAAAACGAATGACAGAAAAATTAAGTGAGTAAGTAGGAATTTTGTGAGGGAAATAATCATAAGTAGTCCGCCTCTGTGGTGTAATGGTCAGTGTGATTAGCTGCCACTATGCCCGGGTTCGAGTCTCGGTTCTGCCACGAAGTTTGAAAAGTGGTACTAGGACTGGAACGGGGTCCATTCAGCCTCGAGAGGTCAACTGAGTAGAGGGGGTTCGATTCTCGCCTCAGCAGTCCTTGAAGTGTTTTCCATAGTTTCCCACTTCATTTGCAGGCAAATGGTACCTAACTTAAGGCTACGGCCATTTCCTTGCCTATCACTTCCAATATTTCCATCCCCCACAAGGCCCCTGTTCAGCATAGCAGGTGAGGCTGCCTGGACGAGGTACTGGTCCTCCTCGCCAACTGTATCCCCGACCAAATGTCTCACATGCCCTTGAGGTGGTAGAGGTGGGATCCCTCATTGAGTCCGAGGGAAAAACCAACCCTGTACGGTAAACTGATTAAATAATAATAATAATAATAATAATAATAATAATAATAATAATAATAATAATAATAATAATAATAATAATAATAATAATAATAATAATAGTAATAGTTATAATAATAATAATAATAATAATAATAATAATAATAATAATAATACAGGAATAAAAATCGTTGGGTTATATTTGAAGCACCTGCGCTTTCCCGATGGCATTGTTCTCATAAGTGAAAATCTAGACGAGCTAAAAAACATGATTCATGAATTTAAAAAAAAGTTTGGTTTGGGAATGAACATTAGTAAAATGAAAATACTAAGCCCAGACATTCAATCACTTAAAATGGGAAACCAATATACAGAAGCTGTCGATTAGTACATCTATCTTGGATACAAGATAAAACTTGGAAATAACAATCAACGTGCAGAAATTCCTCGCAGAATAGGTATGAGTTGGATAGCATTCCGAAAAATACTAAGATTCATGCTGACTAACAAGGATGTTCCAGTTAACCTGAAGACCAAGGTTTATAGTACGTGCGTGCTGACAGTTACTACTTACGGTATGGAAATGATGTCTCTGACTAAAGAAAATGCTCGCAAGCTTCAGCGTACACGAACCATGCAGCCACAGATGCTAGGGATCAGCCTTAGAAGTAAAATGCGTTCAGAGGACATCAGGAGAAGAACGAATGTAACAGACATCCTAGAGAGAGTAGCAAGACTAAAATGGCAATAGGTAGGACACGTACCTATACAAGACTACACCAGGTGGACCCGTAGGATTGTTCACTGGAGACCATGGGAACACAAGAGAGGCATTGGAAAGCCCCAGAAGAGGTGGCTCGGTGATATAAAGCTGTTGGCTGGAACACGCTGGTTCCAAGTGGCTCAAGACCGAAGACGATGGAAGCACATGGGAGAGACCTATATCCAGCAGTGGATTGAAATAGGCTAGAAAAGAAAGAAGATGAGACTGCTATTTTTTGGACACATTTACAGAATGGACGACAATAGACTAACCAAGAAGGTCTTCACGTATCCTTGAAAGAAAAAGTGAACAACCACCTGGATTCAAGAGATAAAAAAGAGTTGGAAAGAAACAACATCAGAGAAGAAGATGTAATGGAAAGAGAAATTTTCAGGAAGAAAGTTTTAAAGATGGAAGGATTCCAAGGGAGGGAGGCAAAGAAAACCGGCACAAAGTGGTCTGAAGAAAGAAAAAAGAAACATAGTGAAACAATGAATGAATACTGGAAGAAAAGGAACGAACAACAACAAAGGATGAAGAATAGAAATTGGAACGTGGTCCCTAGTAGGCCCTAGCCCAAGAAGAATAATAATAACAATAATAAGTTAGGGGCCTTTTAACTTTACAGCGACGTGACAGAGCAGGTTCCACTTACACGTTCTTTATTATTATTATTATTATTATTATTATTATTATTATTATTATTATCATTATTATTAAGGTAATTTAGGGATATCTCGACACGCTAAGCAAATACCTGTAACTTTGTTCATGCTTTATTTGCAAAATATTTCAATTATTTCCCTGGTGATTTTGTACACAGTTAGTTTATGTTTTCTACTATTTATGGCATAACATTTCATAACATGTTAAATTATCAAATAAATAAAAGGTGCAATAATGTCCACTTCTCCCGCACATAGGGAGAACCTGACACTAGGTAAGACCTCGGATTAGTTACACAACTATTGTACACAGTGGGTATATATAAACTTTTCATCGTTTCCGTTTTCCACTCACATCTCGTGGAACCATTTCTTGCATTCCCCGCTAAATTGAACCCATGCCTCATTATGGTTGTCGTCACTTACTGCGGAGTAATTCTCAAACCAAAGAAGACTGTTTGAGAAACTAGCTTACTCCTTCCACACGCCGAGTTCTCATTGTTGTCCTTCGATCTGAAGGATTCTTTTCATTTTCCTCTTTTTTAAATTTTCCCGGTAATCCTGTGAAGTCACCTTGGTGGATTCTTGCGCTCTTCTTCCTCTTCATTTTCCAGATGGGAGTCTTAATATCGGAACAGGAGACAATTCTTGGACTGAGCAACTGAGAGGTGTTAATGCAAGGTGAAGCTTCATGTTCCTGTGATAATAGGCTATAGGTATTATCTTCTACAGTAATATTTTCTCCAACATTTGCATAATTTGAACCAATTTCGTCCAGCACATGGTCATATTAAAAAATGTCGTCTTGGAGGATATCGGGATTGTACGGATAAATACCACATTTCCGAAATCCGACGGTAACATTTCCTGACCTTACCGATTTGTCCCATGCCAGCTTTAGAAGGTATCCAAAATTATATTTAGTGATCTCTTTTCTCGAATCAGCGCGAACAAAGTTCTTGGTGGTCTCATTGTAAAAATGTTTGAAGCTCTCGAAGTAAGACACATCTAGCGAGTGGCAGCGTTGAGCACTGGGGGGGGGGGGTGGGGGGTGGGGGGGGAGCACCACATATCTATTCCTAAAGCTGATGCTTTGTCAAGCACATCCGGATCTTTGCAGTGCGTTGAGTGTCCGTCGATTATCAACCGAATCCTGCCCCGTGGTTTGTGACGGTTTAGGTGATCAAGGAATAATGAAAATACCTCAGTGGTCATATACAGTACACTGATTCGGACTTTTTAACAACTGATCCACTGGGCATTCCTTTTTAGAAGTGTCTCTTTACCTTACCCCTTTCATTATAACCAAGAGTGGGATAGCATATCCATCAGCATTAGCACTCACCATTACTGTTAACGTAGATCCCTTTTCTCCCGTGGTGCTGTGAAACACGTTTTCCTTTCCTTTTTCACTGATAATCATACCTGCCTTAAATATGAGCTGAACACCAGTTTCATCGACACTGAAAATAGCAGCAGGCTCCTGAAAAACCCAGTCATATCCAACCATTGCCTTTTGTTTATTAAATATGATTTTTAACACCATTCCTCTGAGTGAACCTAAAAGCTATTCTTTTGGTAAGTCGGTCACTGTTAGTCCAAACCCTTTAGAATCGAGATGAACAAGATGGTTGACTAACTGGTCCTCCATAGCTTTGTCCATTGTTGCTCCTCTTCCCAGTTGTCTATTGGTAGATATACAGGAGAGTTTTCTGGATCCGAGTGTATTCCTTGGAACACTGAAATACTTCGCAGCTGTTGCCAAAGGAGTTCCATTTTCTTTCACGTCCTTATTAGCAGCAGTCATATCTTTTGCATTCCATCGTCCAAGCAGACCTTTGTACACATACACTGACTGACAGAGCAAATGCAACACCAAGAAGGAGTGGTCAGAACATTATGCCAATTGCAGGGTAGACTGACGTCACTGAGGTATGTTCATGATGTGAAATGCGCCGCTGTGCTGCGCACGTAGCGAACGATAAATGGGACACGGCGTTGGCGAATGGCCCACTTCGTACCGTGATTTCTCAGCCGACAGTCATTGTAGAACGTGTTGTCGTGTGTCACAGGGCACGTGTATAGCTAAGAATGCCAGGCCGCCGTCAACGGAGGCATTTCCAGCAGACAGACGACTTTACGAGGGGTATGGTGATCGGGCTGAGAAGGGCAGGTTGGTCGCTTCGTCAAATCGCAGCCGATACCCATAGGGATGTGTCCACGGTGCAGCGCCTGTGGCGAAGATGGTTGGCGCAGGGACATGTGGCACGTGCGAGGGGTCCAGGCGCAGCCCGAGTGACGTCAGCACGCGAGGATCGGCGCATCCGCCGCCAAGCGGTGGCAGCCCCGCACGCCACGTCAACCGCCATTCTTCAGCATGTGCAAGACACCCTGGCTGTTCCAATATCGACCAGAACAATTTCCCGTCGATTGGTTGAAGGAGGCCTGCACTCCCGGCGTCCGCTCAGAAGACTACCATTGACTCCACAGCATAGACGTGCACGCCTGGCATGGTGCCGGGCTAGAGCGACTTGGATGAGGGAATGGCGGAACGTCGTGTTCTCCGATGAGTCACGCGTCTGTTCTGTCAGTGATAGTCACCGCAGACGAGTGTGGCGTAGGCGTGCAGAAAGGTCAAATCCGGCAGTAACTGTGGAGCGCCCTACCGCTAGACAACGCGGCATCATGGTTTGGGGCGCTATTGCGTATGATTCCACGTCACCTCTAGTGCGTATTCAAGGCACGTTAAATGCCCAGCGCTACGTGCAGCATGTGCTGCGGCCGGTGGCACTCCCGTACCTTCAGGGGCTGACCAATGCTCTGTTTCAGCAGGATAATGCCCGCCCACACACTGCTCGCATCTCCCAACAGGCTCTACGAGGTGTACAGATGTTTCCGTGGCCAGCGTACTCTTTGGATCTCTCACCAATCGAACACGTGTGGGATCTCATTGGACGCCGTTTGCAAACTCTGCCCCAGCCTCGTACGGACGACCAACTGTGGCAAATGGTTGACAGAGAATGGAGAACCATCCCTCAGGACACCATCCGCACTCTTATTGACTCTGTACCTCGACGTGTTTCTGCGTGCATCGCCGCTCGCGGTGGTCCTACATCCTACTGAGTCGATGCCGTGCGCATTGTGTAACCTGCATATCGGTTTGAAATAAACATCAATTATTCGTCCGTGCCGTCTCTGTTTTTTCCCCAACTTTCATCCCTTTCGAACTACTCCTCCTTGGTGTTGCATTGTCACTGTCAGTCAGTGTATTTCCGCGGCATATTCCACATATAACCAGTTGGATGCAAAATTATTAACGCGAAACTTCTACATTATCATCAGTCTCAAACCTTCGAAAATAACTGTACTAAACTGTAGTATTAATTCATCATTAAATCCTGTCCCCAAAAATGCATCCCGGTTTAGAGATTCGGGGATATCTCGACAGTGTCGAGATCTCCCAGCTTGTCGTGTCTAAATCTCCTCGAGTTTCATTGGCAGCACTTACCAATCTGAAGGTTTGGCGATTTGGAAATGACATAATCGCTTCTCCAAAACTTGCTTTGTGCGCCTAACCTCAAACATTATCTTAAAATTATCGCGTATCTACCTATTTCGTTACACAACCTACACATTATATTATAACAAGTTACTTTTAAATCATGTATCACTTACTTACCTTCAATTATTCATATGCTTCGTATTTATAGTGATAATCTTCAGGTAACAGGATGACCATGAGGACAAAGGCATATGGCTGCAGTAAATGTAGTTACAAGTTTGACCTATAGATTACTGTGGTTACCAGTGGCGTTAAGCTTAAAAGTGTTGAGGTCTCTCTCATGTCGGGATCTCCCTAAATTACCTTATTATTATTATTTTATCATTTACTTGCAGTGACTGATACTTGAACCAGAAATGTAGAGATGAAAGGCCTATGCCTAATCACCTCAAATACGGAGGACCTTTCCGTCTGATGAAGTAGGCGTATCTACAGTCCTCTATGTGTAACTAGCATTGAGGTCAGGTTTTGTTCTTCATCAAATCATCGTCTTAGTCCGAAGCTAAATGGTTAGCATATTGGTCTGTGGTCCAAGAAGTCCCATGTTCTATTCCCGGCTGGGTCGGGAATTTTAAGTTTTGTTAGTTAATCCCTATGGCTCGGTGGCGAGATGTGTGTGTGAATTATAATTCATCATAGGTAGGGCCGTATTCTCACAGACGTGCAGGTCGCCTAGACGGCGTCCACTCGAAAGACACGAATCAGGCCTCTCTGGAGGCCACAGGCTGAAGATCTGTCAGGAAGTACCGCCACCACACGCATCAGATGGCTTGTGAACGTATGGTGGTATGTTTCGGAGATTTTTACTTCAGTTACTATGGACATACATGTAAGCGGTTTTGGTCACATAGATATCAGCTTGCATTCGGGAGGTAGTGGGTTCGAATGCAACTGTCTGCAACCCTGAAAATGATTTTCCACGGTTTTCGATTTTCGCACCGGCAAATGCTGGGGCTGTACAGCAATTAAATCGCTTCCTTCCCACTCATATCTCTTTCTTAATGACATCTGATTTTCTGCTTTGGTGCTGGGGTTTATCTGGAATTAGTGCCAACACTAGACATTGGATTTATATTCTGTACAAATCACCAATATAATGCAGCAACTATGCTGCAAAATGGTGAAATATGCATTTAAGTATGCGGATTTATATGCTGTATAAATCACCAATATAATCATACAGCTAAGTTATGCTGAAAAAGTGGTGCAATATGCATTTAAATATGCGGATGTATATGTTGTATAAATCACCAATATAATTAAGCAACCATGCTGCAAAAGTAGTGAAATATGCATTTAAGTATGCGAATTTATATTCTGTATAAATCTCCAATATAATCATACAACTACGTTATGCTGCAGAAAGTGGTGAAATATGCACTTAAGCGAATATATATGCTGTATAAATCACCAGTATAATCAAGCGACTAATTTATGCTGCAAAAGTGGTGAAATATGCATTTAAGTATGCGGATTTATATTCTGTATAAATCTCCATTATAATCATACAACTAGGTTATGCACCGAGCTCGATAACTGCAGTCGCTTAAGTGCAGCCAGTATCCAGCAATCGGGAGATAGTGGGCTCGAGCCCCACTGTCGGCAGCCCTGAAGATGGTTTTCGGTGGTTTCCCATTTTCACACCAGGCAAATGCCGGGGCTGTACCTCAATTAATGCCACGGCCACTTCCTTCCAATTCCTAGGCCTTACCTATCCCATCGTCGCCGTAAGACATATCTGTGTCGGTGCGACGTAAAGCAAATAGAAAAAATATGCATTTAAGTATGCGGATTTAGATGCTGCATAAATCACCAATATAATCATACAACTATGTTATGCTGCAAAAAGTGGTGAAATATGCATTTAAGCATGCAGATTTATATGCTGTATAGATCACCGATATCATCATGCAAATAAGTAATGCAGCAAAGAGTAGTGAAGTATTCATTTAAGAATGCGAATTTTTAATGCTGTACTTTAAAAAGGCAACAGCCGCTTCCTTTTCACTCCTAGCCCTTTCCTATCCCATCGTCGCCATAAGACCAATCTGTACCAGTGCGACGTAAAGCCAATTTAATTTAAAACGGAGACACTTGCTGAGTGAGTTTTAGCGCTCTCAAAAGGAAGGAAAGAGGTACGTGTTGAGCTGCTGCCATCCAATCTGCTGGTTGATGACATAATAATAATAATAATAATAATAATAATAATAATAATAATTATAATAATAATAATAATAATAATAATAAGTAGTAGTAGTAGAAGAAGAAGCCGAGCTGAGTGGCTCAGACGGTTGAGGCACTGGCCTTCTAACCTCATCTGGGCAGGTTCGACCCTGGCTCAGTCCGGTAATATATGAAGGTGCTTAAGTACGTCAGCGTTGTGTCTGTAGATTTACTGACAGTTAAAAGGACTCCCGCGCGACTAAATTCCGGCACCTCGACGTCTCCGTAAACCTTAAAAGTAGTTAGTGGGACGTAAAGGAAACAAAATTATTATTATTATTATTATTATTATTATTATTATTATTATTATTATTATTATTATTATTATTAAAAATAAGAAGAAAAAGAACCAATACGAGGCTGGCGTATTTAAGCACCTTCAAGTACCGCCGGACCAATCCGGGACTGAACCAACCAATTTGGGTTCAGAAGGCCAGCGCTGATGTCACTCTTATTATCACGAAGATGTTTAAACCGTAAAAAAAAAATTACATCAACAGCAACAGGTTATATAAATCAGACAACATTCCGGAGAATTGCGGGCTTGGACATGAGATGAGATGTCCTCCTTTCCACTTGCAGTAATCACGAAATATTTTATGGACGAGCTTTTGAGAGTAAGTGATGATCCCTCTCACATTTCTCGATCAGGTTAATACGGATGCTGAGATGTAATACGATAAGCTGTTTTAATAGGTGATCTGTTTCTTGTCCACGGAGATGCTAGAACACTTTCTCCTGAAGTCAAGGTCTGTACTTCGACCTTGCCGCATGCTCGATCGTTACCAACGCCCCTGTTACAGAACATTTCACTTTCTACATGAGGCCCACTTTCCATTCATCACAAAGAGAACTTAGCGCAGATGCACCTTCCTTACCTTCATTTCAGCTTTTGTATGATGCTTCAAGGTCAGTTTAGAAACCTCCCGCGATCCTTCGTCTGTGAAGGTGTAACAATTATTTACTGTACATCGCACCGACACAGATACGTCTCATGGAGACAATGGGACAGGAAAGGGCTAGGAGAGGGAAGGAAGTGGCCGTGGCCTTAATTAAGGTACAACCCCGGCATTTTCTTGGTGTGAAAATGGGCAACCACGCGAAACCATCTTCAGGGCTGCCGACACTGAAGTTCGAACCCACTATCTCCCAAATGTAAGCTCACAGCCACGCGCCCCTAACCGCGCGGCCAACACGCTCGGTAAAAACTTATTCATTGCTACTTGCAAACACGAAATAATTCTTCCCTTCTTATTATTCAACCAAACTGAATTTTTAAAAACTCTGATATGCTTCAACTTTCTCTATACTTTGTGGTTCCAGCTTAATTATTCTCTACGAAAAAATACTTCTATACGGAAAATCTCCTTTCAGTCCGCCTCTGTGGTTTAGTGGTTAGTGTGATTAGCTGCCAACCCTGGACGCACGGGTTCGATTCCCGGCTCTGCCATGACATTTGAAAAGTGGTACCAGGGCTGGAATAGGGTCCACTCAGCCTCGGGAGGTCAACTGAGCAGAGGTGGGTTCGATTCCCACCTCAGCCATCCTGGAAGTGGTTTTATGTGGTTTCCCACTTCTCCTCCAGGCAAATGTCGGGATGGTACCTAACTTAAGGCCATGGCCGCTTCTTTCTCTCTTCCTTGTCTATTCCTTCCAATCTTCCCATCCCGCACAAGGCCCCTGTTCAGCATAGCAGGTGAGGCCGCCTGGGCTAGGTACTGGTCATTCTCCCCAGTTACATTCCCCGACCCAATGTCTCACGCTCCAGGACACTGCCCTTGAGGCGGTAGAGGTCGGATTCCTCGCTGAGTCCGAGGGAAAAACCAACCCTGGAGGGTAAGCAGATTAAAAAGGAAAGAAATCTCCTTTCAACGTCATAAGAAGTCAGAAGAAAAAATATAAAATCGGACAATAAGGTGAGGTGCCTAATATCAGCGTCAGAACGCCGGGGAAGATTTCACTGGTTTCCCTTAGTTTCATAAGTGCATTACTCTTCGCAAGAATGTTTGTCAAATTCTGCTTCACAGCATTGCTACGTTTTCCATTAGCTGCGTCCACACTTTTGGTGACAGCATCAGACACCTTCAAATTTCCAAAAAGCTCCATGCCCTGGGTTTCCAATTGCTTGATGCTATTGCATATCAGTGGAATTTAAAAAAAAATGCTGTTTGTTCGGGGCGTCGCCCCATGTGGATCTTTTGCCCCTACTGGCACCATATTGTATGAACCTGCTGTAATTGGAATGGCGGTAGTGTGGAATATCGTGTGTGAGGAAAGGAAGATTAAGGACGTCACAGACACCCAGGCCAGGGGTATTAATAATTACAATTAAAATCCCTGACCCGGCCAGGAATCGAACCCTGGGCCGCCAGATGAGAGGCGGACGCGGGGCCGGATGATATCATTGGTAAATTATGACGAGATGATCATGAAGATTTTATTTTATGTGTACAGAGTTTTTACGTATACTGGATGCTTCCTCGTGTGAGTTTGGCGGTAAAATAACATCCATGGTAACCCCTCTGCCCTGCCCGTCGTAAGAGGTGTCTAAAAAGGGAACTAGGGGCGTTCGTTGGCACCGCGCGGCCTTGGCTGAGTCCTGGCATTTCTTCCACTTACTTGTGTCAGGTTCCTTACTTTCATCTATTCTAACCGACATCCCTTCGCCAACTCTTGTTCTTTTCTCACTTCGGCGGTTTTATGTCTGTGGGACCTTGGGAGTCTTTCATTTTCACGCCCTTCGGGACCCTTGTCTTATTTTCACCGATATATATTTTTATCGAAATGTTCGGACCCCTCCATTTTTTATAATATTAGTATTATGGTTCCAGTGTATGGGACCTTCACCAGGCCAACTTGATACAAGAGCCGGAAAAAAGAAAAAAAAATCAAAGGAACGCACGATTTGTTCTGGGTGATTTCCAACAAAGGAGTTGTCTTACGAAAATGTTCCAAACTTTGGGATGGGGAGACTTGGGAGGAAGGAGACCTGCTGCTCCACTAAGTGGTATCTTCCAGTGGGGAGATGGCGTGGAATGACATTAGTAGACGAATACATTTGAGCGAAGCCTTCAAAATCGGCGAGATCATAATATGAAGATAAAGCTGGAATTCAAGAGGACAAATTGGGGCAAATATTAATTTATGGGACGAGACTCGTTGGCTGAATGATCAGCGTACTGGCCTTCTGTTCAGAGGTTTCCGGGTTCGATTCTAATTAATTCTTCTGCTTCGGGGACTGGGTGTTTGGGTCCGTCCCAACACTCTTCTCATCATATTCAGACAACATACCACACTACCAACCACCCCAGAAACACGCAATAGTGATTACATCCCTCCATATAGGGTTGGCGTCAGGAAGGGCATCCAGCCTCAAAATAGGGCCAAATCCACAAGTGCGACTCAGTTCGTACGCATTTCTACCAAAAATCGCAGGTAGATCATGTGCTATTACATTCTATACACTCAACCACACAAAGATTCGCCGACACAGAAGATGTCTTTCTTTCAAAATCTTTTTTTTTTAAATAGGATGAACATATTGTGCAGGTGGTAGAATTCCAAGTAAGTACCAGCTCTTCGGCCACCGGCTAAACACAGTTTTCCGAATTTTCTCGCGTTTCGAGAATGTGTAAAATTAAGTACTTCTTTGCCGGGCAATATTTTGTGCGTTTGAGTGTACATTCAGTCTGTTGGAACTGGTGCTTTGATGCAGAGGTCTGTTGCGTTTGGATATAAGATTGCTCTACTGAGGTAGCTAGGAGCTTTTTTTTATCGTTTGTCACTGTACCGGAAGGTACAGCTCAACGCCGCGCATTCAAACCTAGGGCCTAAATGAACTCCTCTATTGGTGAAACAGTGAAACTGAAACTACACCAACTTGGAACTTTAATCAGAAGATGTCAACACCTAAATATTGAGTAATTTTGTTATTGTGCAGTTTCCTAACCTGAGTGAATTTCTACTTGTTTTGTTTGACATTCGTCAAGAAGTTTGAAAATTCTTCCACAGATGACACCAATAAAAACTATGATCGTGCACCCTGGTGCGAAGTGAAAGAACTTATAATTTAAAAAAGTTTTGTATTTCTAAGTTTTTTAACTAATTGATGTCATTTATTTTTGGGTTGGCAATATTTACTTTTTCTTTCCTCCAGTTTTGAATCCAACCAATCACTAATTTCTGTAATTAATTTTCCGCCTATCACAGACTTCTTCTCCGATTCTGTGTGTTACTTTTGAAATCTACCAATAAAATTTAGAGGGTGTGTCTTGATTAATCGTGAATGATCTCGAACCTTCCCTGAGGGTTTATAAACTGCGGCTTTTCTCGTTTCTTGGCCAATTGATCAACGTCCATCTGAGAGTGTGTGCGCTTAGCAGGAGGCGGTTGGCCTCTTTCGTCGGCAGCTAGTACATCTACAAGGTAATGGCCACATAACATGTTTCTTTCTTGCTAACTCCGCAGTTTGACTCGAGGGAGAGGTCCGACTCGTTAGCTATGTAACCTACTTTTCTAAAAATGTAACTTTCTGCAGGCTAATGTAAAAACTTCATAAAATCTTGAACTGTAAATCGGGGATAGAGAGTGAAGTACCCTCTCGAGATCCCTTTCATCTTGGTTTGAGGTGCCTACGTTTTTGTAACCTTTCGTTTCTGCTATGTATTAAAGTTATTTCCATCCGTGCTACCTCAGTAGTTTGGGATTAACCCCTGTTTCATCGGCCTAGTGCACTATAGGTTTAATTTTTTTTGGAGCACAGTCGTCGCCTTCATTCAAATTGTACTCGGGCCGCTTATTTAACCTGTTTTTATTCACTAAGGCCCTATAGGTTGGGTACTAGATACCTCTGTGTAATACTATTTCTATTTGTAAATAGTGCCTTTGATAGGCCAGAGATTGTCAGATTTTCATGCAATGTTGCCTTGAGTAGGCTTGAGGAACTGAGAGCCTGTTAGCTTTTTTGCAAGTTTTGTAATCGTAAAGAGTGCCTCTGGAAGGCTTGGTATTTAGATTGCGGAGAGCAAGTGCTCTTGAATTAGGGGATTTCTGCCCCTGAATAATTTGTGCTCTTTTGTAAATTTGAGCTAGGAGCTCAGGAAATGTAAAGCGAGGGCTTGAAGCCCAGGATCTCTTAAGACCACTTATCTAGTCTGTTCCTAGACCTGTTTTAAGATGTGACATTGTTCTGAAAATTGTTAAGTTTGAAGTTCTGAAAAATAACCTTCAGTTTCAGTTATAATTAATTTTGATGTTGTAGTTAGACCCATTCACCCCAACACCTTATTTCACCACTGCTTTCCACGGATACCACGGAACAAGTGGTAGCAAAGAGTGGATGAATGGGTCTCAATTAAGCCCCTTTTGACGGCTGAACACAGGATTCGATTTGTACTCTAACAATTTTCTCGGTCGCTGGAATATTTTTTCTAAATTTGTAACCTTTCTTTCATCATGTCTGGCCTCGCGAAGTCCTCCATCCCGGCTACTTGCGCAAGGAGGAATTAATTTATGAATTACTAATTAGAAATGTTCAATCTGGAGGCACGGTTGCGGCAGATACCACCAAGTTTAAGGAGTTTAATTACCTATTAGTATCCCAACTCTGGGAGTGAAATAAATTGATTAGGCTCTATATACTATCACGGACAACACCACTGAACTAGCATCTGTAGTAAGTTTTTTTGAAGTGAGTGATCCACTCCCAATCAACTTAAAAGAGTGCAGGCAAGATTGTTCCATTTTTACAATAGAGTTAGCGATCCATTGTCTCTTAAGTTAAAAGAAGGTCATGCTAAGGAGGCAAGTAATTTAGTTGATCATCTATCAGAAATGTCAAATAAAGTCAGTCAATTGTTGTCTGGGGCAGCTGCTCCCAAAACCGACCAAGCCACGGTGATAAACACTGTGAGTGAAGAAGATTCTTCGAAGTATGTAGAAAGCAGGAAATCTGTGACAACTCAACAAACTTCTGCCCCATTATAAAAAGAGTCTGATCGGCGTACCTCAATTCCACCTTTCTTTTTAAATAATGCTGTATCGGAGACTACTCAACCTTCTAGGCCGTCACCAATTTCGTCACCTTGTTTTAGTAGTCTGCCCCATCCTCTTGCTTAGGGGAATTTCAAAATTTTCAGTAAATCCCACTATCGATGTCATTTCATTTTTAAGATTTTTAATTGAATTTCAAGATCACGCTCTAGTGTTTTCTCTTTCTCACTCTCAAATTCTTCAAATTATGTACCCATATTCCTTAGGCATCCTATCGGACAATATAGTTAAGGCTATAGCGGATAGATTATCTATAGAAGACTTCCATGCTCACCTTTTGGCAAATTTCATTCCGGCTAGGGCAATGTCCTCTCTAATACAGAAGTTCTATTTTAGGGTACAAGGTCTGGACGAAAATTTGGCAGATTACATCCAAGATATCAAATTTTATACCCGAGTGTTCACCCTGCATTTTTCGGAAGACCAGATAGTGCAAACTGCTGTTGAAGGGATCGCACCACCTTATAGATCTTATTTATGTTTTGAGTCTCGTCCCCAAACCTTGGCAGAATTAGAGGCTATGGCTGTCTCAGCCGAAGGAGTGCGGTATGCCGACAACTTACGAGTCGCTAAGGAGCCTCCTCCATCTTCTGATAGTTTTCGGCCTTCACCTCGCCGAACATTCACCACACGTAAATGCTATGCTTGTGGATCTACGGAACATCTCCGTAACAAGTGTCCTTTGATCAAATCCAGTGGGACAAAGAATGGAGCAGGGTCATCACAAGGATGTTTTAAATGTGGCTTGTTTACTCATATCGCCAAGAATTGCTCTAATGCTAATAGCACCCCTTCCTGCTCAACTTCTGGTGCAACCTACACCAACTCAAATAATCGAAAGTGACTAGTGTAATCGGCTGATTCAGCAGGGTCATTTTTCCAAGGCTCAGCCCCCGTTAAACCCAGCGAAAGCTCGGGTAAGGATAAGAGTTCTTCTAATTTATCATTTGATGGTCCTAAAGAATGCCTCAGGATTGCGGCGGAGACCCCCGCACTTGTACCATTTCTTAAGATCGAGCTGAATAGTGAACGGTCACTGCTCTATTAGAGTCTGGGAATGTTTGTTCTATAATTTCGGCTGAGTGGTATTCCAAATTAAAGTCTGTCTGTAAGTTTCCTGAATATTGTTCGTCTTCAGTCCAATGCGTTTCGGCTAATTCTTCTCCATTAGAAATTATAGGTTTCATCCTTGCCAAAATTCGTATTTCTAAATTCACCTGGAAGGTAAAATTGTTTGTGGCCAAACAATTGTCTTGCCCCATAATATTAGGAGCAGACTTCATGTCTCATTCCGGTCTAGTGCTCGACATTCAGAGCAAGTCATGCACTTTCAAATTTGCTAATAACTTTAAAATTTCCTTGCTTAAGTGTAATTCTGTATCATGATCATCTGTTTCGCCTACCCAGGATGAGATGTTGTTAGACCTTAGACATCTACCTGAGGAGCAGGCCGATAATGTTCGTAAGTTGTGTCAGTCGTTTCCGGATATATTTTCCGATACTCTTGGTGTTACTGACCTCATTGAATACAAGATTGAGGTTACGGATTCGATCCCAGTTAGGTTTCCTCCTTATAGGCTATCTCCACCTAAAATTAAGGCTCTTAAAGAGATCATCGACCAAATGCTAAAAGATGGTATTATTCGACCCTGTAAGTCGGCGTATTCATCGCCCATTTTCCTGGTTCCGAAACCCCAAGGAAGCTTCAGGCCTGTGATTGACTATAGGGCTTTAAATCGGAAGGTGGTGTTACAATCTGTGCCTCTTCCGACCTTCACTCTTGTTTTTCATGGTTTCGGAAAAATAATTTCTTCACCATTTTAGACCTTAATCAGGCGTACAACCAGATCCCTCTAGCGGAAGAATAGAAACATCTAACAGCTTTAACCACGGACTGGAACTTGTATGAGTACAAACGCGTGCCTTTCAGGCTCCCCACGGTGGCAGCTGTGCTCACGAGACTGCTAGATCAAGTTTGAATACTTGATTCATTATCTGGATGATGCCGTCATATTTTCTCAGACCTTTGAAGAACACCTAGATCATCTGAAGGAAGTACTCAATCGCCATTGTAAGGCTGGGTTAACTGTGAAGTTGTCTAAGGTAGCTTTTGCTAAACCTTCCATGTCATTCCTAGGGCATATTGTGTCGCCCGATGGTGTTTCTATTGATCATTCTAGAACACAGGCCATCCGTGATTTCAAACCCCCTAAGGACATCAAAGGTATTGCCAGGTTCACGGGCATGGTGAATTTCTTCAGGAAATTTATTCACAAATTCGCTAACAGAGCGGCGCCCTTGAACTTACTTCGTAGAAAAGGCGTCAAATTTGAGTGGGGGCCGTCTCAACAAGCCGCTTTTGAAAATCTGAAATTAGCTCTTTGTAACTCCCCGGTTCTTGCAATGCCTGATTTTCCCAAGAAATTCATTGTCCAAGCACACACCCCATCATCGGCGGTGGCTGCTCTCCTTCTTCAGGAAACTGAACTCGGAAGACGACCCATTGCTTATGCGTCTAGGACATTATCGGGGCAAGAAGCCAAATATTGCATCCATGAACTTGAAGGTTTGGCTGTTTTCTTTGCATTAGAGAAGTTCCGCCTCTATCTGGAACATGTCAAGTTCGACCTAGAAACTGATAATCAAGCCTTAAGTTGGGTCTTAGCTAGGCCGGAGATTGTCAGATTTTCATGTAATGTTGTCTTGAGTAGGCTTGAGAAAGTGAGAGCCTGTTAGCTCTTTTTCAAGTTTTGTAATCGTAAAGAGTGCCTCTGGAAGGCTTGGTATTTAGATTGTGGAGAGCAAGTGCTCTTGAATTAGGGGATTTCTGCCCCTGAATAATTTGTGATCTTTTGTAAATTTGAGCTAGGAGCTCAGGAAATGTAAAGCGAGGGCTTGAAGCCCAGGATCTGTTAAGATCACTTATCTTGTCTGTTCCTAGACCTGTTTTAAGATGTTTCATTGTTCTGAATAATTGTTAAGTTTGAAGTTCTGAAAATATAACCTTCAATTTAAGTTTTAATTAATTTTGATATTGTAGTTAGACCCATTCACCCCAACACCTTATTTCACCTCTGCTTTCCACGGATACCCCGGAACAGTCACTTCAGACGCTTGGGGCTAGATAATTGTCGGCCACACACTAGAGGCTGAAAACGACCCATTAAGTTCACTCACGTTCATTCGAACCTTATACCGTACCTCGTTCGACTTTGAGCGGTTGGCTAGCAGCATGTGGTCAGAGGTAAGGTGGCTGATGCACTTATAAACAGTATCAATGAAGTTATGACGAATAAACTTAAAAGGAGGGAGGGTGAGTTGGATGATTATAAAATGTTGGGCACCATGTACATATTTTAACGAAATATACACTGAAGTAACGTAATTTCTTCTTTCTTCCTTTCTTAACCCGTTCTCCCTCCAGGATTGATTTTTCCCTTGGACTCAGCGAGGGATCCCCCTCTACCGATTCAAGGGCAGTGTTCTAGAGCAGGTCCTCTCAAACGCCCAAAATCTCACGCGTGCAAACTGAGGCGCAGAGGTCCTGTGCACAGTGCATCGGTCCCACTCGGCTCCGCTTGGACCAGCGCGTTGTCTCGGGGCGACTCGGCTAGGCTCGGCTCAACTCGGCTCGGATTTGGAGCGCTACGGAGCAAGTGAGGAAGAGGGTGACAGCGGAGCGAGCGTGACAGGCGTGGGGAAAGAGAAATACAGCGCTATTGCTCCAAATCCAGGAGTGGGGGTCTGCACTCTGGTCAACCAAGCGAAATCGTCTTTTGCACCATGCACAGTGCAATCCACTGGTGCATGCAACCTTAGAGGCCCTGTTCTAGAGCGTGAGAATTTGGGTCGGGTGGATACAACTCTGAAGGAGGACTAGTATTTCGCCCAGGCGGCCTCACCTGCTATGCTGAACAGGGGCCTTATGGGAGGGGGGAATGGGAAGATTGGAATGGATAGGCAAGAAAGGGGGAAGGAAGCGACCGTAGCCTTAAGTTAAGTACCATCCCGTCATTCGTCTGAACGAGAAATGAGAATCCACGAAAAATACACTACGAGGATGGCTGAGGTGGGAATCGAACCCCCACCCCCCTCAACCTCTACTCCGTGGGACCCGTTCCAGCCTTCGTACCACTTTTCAAATTTCTTAGTAGAGACGGGAATCGAACCCATACCTCCGGGGGTGGCAGCTAATCACACTAACCACTACACCACAGAGGCGGAGACTTTGGGTCGGGCGAATACAACTTGTTATAAACACTGTAAGATCAACTTGTCACGTTAGTAGACACGGAACATTAACTTGTAGGCTACTGTCTTTCACATCGCCGCAAACATTAATCATTATTGTCTTGTCTGCCTTAGTATAGAAGGAATCTAGAGATCATTTACTGCACCTTGGTTAAGCGAGCTCCTTTTGTCACTGACGAAGTTACCAGCCGAACTGAAATTCCTTTCATTTGCCGCATTGGATGCTGGAATAGACAGTGTTTTCTTCGCTAGCAGAGCAAGTTTTGGATATTTTGTGCTATGCAAGGGAATCGTCATCAGAAAAGCGATCTTTTTTTTTTGCTAGGGGCTTTACGTCGCACCGACACAGATAGGTCTTATGGCGACGATGGGATAGGAAAGGCCTAGGAGTTGGAAGGAAGCGGCCGTGGCCTTAATTAAGGTACAGCCCCAGCATTTACCTGGTGTGAAAGTGGGAAACCACGGAAAACCATCTTCAGGGCTGCCGATAGTGGGATTCGAACCTACTATCTCTCGGATGCAAGCTCACAGCCGTGCGCCTCTACGCGCACGGCCAACTCGCCCGATAAGCGATCTTTTAATAAATGAAGTGTTGTAGTAAGAATATCGGTAACGTTTATTCGTCCACAATCTGAGGCAACAATAACTAGTTTTAGACACAGATCTAGGAACCTATTGCCGAAACAACCGTGTAAGGACGGAGATCTGTTGTACACATTTTGCTTTTACTCTGTCTTTAGACTCCCGTTCCATGTTTGCAACGAATGCCGTAGTGACTGCGAATTTGAATCAGACGGACCGAATGTGCTGCGTTCCCTCAGACTGTCGAACGCCAAGCGGTCGGACAGGTCGAGTACTGCTTAACTACACGACTAACTTCGTTCGACCGACCGTAAACCACACACTGAGCAATATTGGGATTTGTACTGTACGATTTTCGTATCTGCTAGAGCAGACGAGCTCAGTTGGGCGCTCTTTGAGGCTAGCCAGTGCGGCCGGGCTGGCGTGACGTAAATGCGGGCAGCTTACGTAGCAAGCGTACGTCACAGTGAAGCGAGAGATCGAACACACTTTGCAGGGAAGGAACGGTGACGTTCGGGTGTCATTACGAAGCTCTACTCCACTACTCAGCGAAATGCTGAATGGGCTACAGTATTTAATGAAAAAAAAACCCGTTATAATCGTAAGGAAAATGACCTTTTCAACATATTCTTGTTTGATTTATACCATACGTCATCACGTATCAGGGAGCCGGTGTTACTTGCTCCGCTCGGGACGGGTGTTTGTCACGTGACAAGAGAGCAGCGGACAGGCGGGGTTGCATACCGTGGCGGTACTGTACTTGCCGCTCGGAAATGTTACATCTGAACAACAGTAATGAAATACATACCAGTACATAAATAATCCCCGGTCTAGAAAGCCAAGAATAACGGCCGAGAGGACCACACGACACCTCGTAATCTGCAGGCCTTCGGGCTGAGCAGCGGTCGCTTGGTAGGCCAAGGTCCTTCAAGGGCTGTAGTTTCATGGGGTTTGGTTTTTTGGTTTGGTACATAAATAATCTCTGAGGAATTATCAAACATTATAATAATATAAGTATAGTTGAGTAGGGTAATATGAAATGTACGTACATCCTCAAATGTGTTATTTTTAAGTTTTTCTAGTAACGCTATCCTTTCTCGGCCTTCATAGTTATCATACTCGTTGGCATGACATAAGGAACAACGGCGCTGAAGATTACATTTTTAAATGTGATTCATATTAAACATTTTGTGTGTTATTTTCTTGAAGTATCAAATACTCTTCTTCCCAAGAAGGTTTGAAACTTTTTGGCGTTGATGGCCTACGCTGTGCTGAACTCTCTTCCGTAGTAAATGCAACATCTACCGACTAGGCTTGAACGTCGTGTGCTGTGAGGATAAAGGCGGGAACACATTACTGTCAAACCACGTGAGTTCACGCGTATCGTGTCACAATTTAACCTGTGCAGAAAGATGTGCTATACCTTTGCACCACTGACCTTCAGAGCGTACTACGCCATGCACTTCCCCTACTTCTTCCTCTACTTGCTCGGTAAGCTGCTATCGTTCCTCAAGAGCGGGGAGCAAACTGACTGCGAAGGCATTTCTCTCTCGATTGACGATGCCTGATTTATACCACACTGAATGTAAGCAGTCAGTTTCATTTTCTTATGTTTATATATTCAAACAAAACAAACACGCTGTAACTTTTGTTTTACAATTTACAAAGGTACATGGTTTAAGCATACACGTTTCGATTTACAATTCCATTGAAGGAAATGACAGTTTTTCAGTTTCTTAAAAAGTTGAATTCCTGTTATTCATTAATCAAAAATTAATATATTTACATAATTCAACAATTTTACTGCTTGATTTTGCACAATGTTGTTGTGTTGTTAAAATTCCCCTGTTCACTGAATTTGAAAATAGTGTTTAAAACTTTTCAGGCGTCCGATGATAACAGCTAGCCTCTAAATGGCGAAGGATATTCATGTCGAGTAGAGGCATAGATATTTACTATTCACGATGAAAGTACAACAACAGTGTAAGTGTATGTACCAAATAGATGTTCAGTATGTCTTCAAATAAATAACCTAACTGATGTTATTCTCGGTAAACAGAATTGGATTCTTGGTGAGTTTATCAGATAATTTATACCCAAACAACCACAAACCACAGCTTATCCCCCTTAACTCCGCATTATATTAGAACTGTTTCTAAAGCACCTCTTAAATGTAATAGTGAAAATTGTAATTCATTACGTACATTATAAAAATATTTGAGGTTGTAGGCCTAACTCTTTACTGTACCCGGTCAAAATATATAAACCACAACGAACATAAATAACTCATTTCTTACAACGTAAATTGAAAATGGCGTGGATTTCTGCCCTCTTTCTTTCATTATTTTCTGCGTCCATTTCAAACGCTCATCGCCTGTTCACAGTGCTGGACACCGGCGGGACTAAATGTCCAGCGTGGGCTCCTCTGTGCTAGAGGATGGCAAGCCATGGGGATGCAATACTTTTAAAAATACGATCAAAACGAGGCTGTAACCTACTATAGCTCCCTATCATAAATGTTTATGTCCACGGTTTTTATTGTAATTTAGTCTAACTACAACAGCCAAGCAGGGTAAAACTCTTGTTCCGATTTCGAGGACTATCCGTATATCACTGTGCGACGATTTTGACCTACCTTACACTCGAATGATGGTGACGTTGGTCTCGTGTCGCAACATGATGGAGTGGCAGTATTTTCACTCTGATTGTTAATGCTCTAAGCTTTCGGCTAACGGTCCTTAATTCTGCCCCAGTGATTCTAAAAAGCGTATTCTCTACATTTTTCGTCTTTCAAGAGGCACGCCCCCTTGCTGGTGTGCGTTATGTGAACGAATCTGATCCACGAAATGTCACGGTATTATTTGTCCCAAATTGAAGATAATAATTGCTTATACCCAAATAAAGTCTAAAATGTGGGGTAAATGAAGAAATAATACGAAATAATTTTTTTTGTAGAGAATACATACTTTACTGCCGTACAACTACTATTTCTGCTACGCCGCAGCGCTTCCCGAAGTGTATTGTTTGTCTAACACTGTCGTGTGTAATGTCTTTACTTACTAAAGTTATTTGAATTAATTAGGTGTTGTTTTCTTGATGTTGCTCATTCGTTTTGTGATCTAACTCATTCATTATTTTTGGTCCAGGGGTCATGGTATTTCCCTTTCAACATAACAGTAGTATATTTATTGGTCCAGGGATCATACTATTATGCTGTTTGAACTGCCCGCGCTAGTCATATGGACAAAGATAATGAGAATTCACAGACAGCACTCCCATTCATCGATGTTAGCCCTGGACCTCAAGAAAGAAACAAAAGACGGCACGAGCAGCGGAATGCAGTATAATTGAGTCCTGTCTACAGCCCGTAAGTACGTATAGGACCTACATATTTCTCTAGAGATTTAGCTAGTAAGGACGGTATTTGTTAATTTAACTCAGATTTTAGACTTTATTCGAGTAAAAGCAAGTATTATCTTCCATTTGGGAGAAATATTATAGTGACATTTCGTGGATCAGATTCGTTCATATAACCGCTTGTGTGGCCACAGGAAACATGGCGGGCGTTCCTTCAATTAGCTTCACCCAGGCAGCGCTTCCGCGTCTCTATGTTATTCTAGCTCGTTGGTTTCACTGCATTTTGCCATTAAGTTTTGCATTGCAGGTTTTGCCAAAACACTTCTAGTTTTAAACTCTTGCGCAAAGAGCTCCGCACGGGATTTCCTCGAACCGTGCTTCGCATAACATTCAACAATGAACACGCGCTGTTTAATCGTGATCACCATTTTCTGTTGCATTTAACTGGTCTCTAAACACGTCTGCTTTTCTCACTCTCTTATATGTAATGACGCAGCGGTGTACTCGGGGCAGAGCATGTGGGAGATGCGCATGCGCAGATATGTGACAGCACCCGATTGGTGCACCATCGGAATCACGGTTTCCAGCATTTCCTGTGATGGGCAGTTCTCCCGTTCATTAACTACAGTCAATTCCGCGTCAGTCTTATAAATACAAGGGCTGTTTATTTTCAACCTCCGATCATCCATGTAAGTAAACAAGAGATGGTCGGGAGTCAGATATGTGTATCGTGGGATCACAAAACATCCCCTCCGTAACCTCTGCCACTGTCGGCTCCAATGCGCCGGTCGTAGCCAAGCTACTGGCAATTGAACATGACCACAAAGATTGAACCTACCGGGAGTGGTTACGTGAATGAACGTGATCCACAAAATGTCACTGTAATATTTGTCACAAATGGAAGATAATAATTGCTTTCACTCAAATAAAGTCTCATATCGTAGGTAAATTAACAAATACCGCCGTTACTAGAGAAATTTCTAGAGAAATATGTATACGTACTCATGGGCTGTAAACAGGACTCCATTATGTTGCATTTCGCTGCTCGCGCCGTCTTATGTTTCTTTCTTGAGGTCCAGGGCTGGCACCGATGAAAGGGAGTGTTATGTCTGTGAATTCTCATTATCTTTATCGATATGACTAGTGCGGGCAGTTCAAACAGCAAAATGGAAGCAGCATTCAGAAAATGATCGCGTTCTTTAACGAGGCAAATGACCGTGTTATAAGGAAGCTACAAGACCTAAAGCAATTTGCGAAAGAAAAATAGCATGGTCCCTGGACCAATAAATCATTTAATGAATCGGTTAGGGCACAAGTCCACAACTCGCCCTAACGAGATGTCATAATATGTTCGTTTCTTCAAAATATCAATCCTATCTTCTTCCATACATTTGTCCAACCATTTCCAGATTCCTATGAATTTTGCTATTTTTTTGGAATTATCACGTTAAACTTTCGTCTACAACCTTTCAAAAATTCAATCTAAAGTATGTATTCTCTACAAATAAAATATTTCGTATTGTTTGTTATTTACCTCCGATTTGAGACTTTATTTCTTCTTCTTCTTGAGGCGCCTTCTCCTAGCGGAGTTTGGCGGTCCACATAGCCAGCTCTGGACGTGATGTTGCAGCATGGAAAGCATCTTCTGAAGTGCAGTTGTGCCATCTTCGGATGTCCTTCAGCCATGAATTCTTCCTCCTGCCAACAGAACTTTTCCCCTGTATTTTACCTTCAATGATGAGTTGTAATAGCTGGTACTTCTCGCCTCTCATAATGTGACCTAGATATTGGGTTTTTCTTTTTTTAACAGTAAGTAATAGTTCTTTTTGTTTCTTCATGCGATGAAGGACTTCGTCATTTGAAATTTTCAGCACCCACGGTATTCGGAGTAGGCGGCGATATAGATACATTTCAAAAGCATCAATTCTTTTTTCTAGATTTTGGTCAAGGGTCCAGCTTTCACATCCAAAGAGAAAAATGGAGAATACATAGCACCGAATCATTCGCATTCTTAATTGCACACTTAGGTCCGATTTTGTAAATAGCTGTTTCATGCTAAAAAATTGCCTCCTGGCCTGTTCTATTCTAGATTTTATTTCCCTCTTGGAATCACATTCCTCATCTAGCACAGTATTTGAAGGAGGATACTTGTTCAATCTTACTGCCGTTTATTGACAGGGTTGCTGGAATTTTTCTTTTAGAGAAGACTACAACTTTGGTCTTGGAAGCGTTGACAAACAGGCCAAACTCTTCACTGCGCTGGACTAATTTGTCTATCATGCGTTGGAGCACAGGTAATTCATTTGCTATGACAACAGTATCATCTGCGTACCTGATATTGTTAATTGCCTGTCCATTTATAACTATCCCGCTGTTTTCCTCCAACAATACCTCCTTAAATATTGCCTCAGAATAAATGTTGAATAAGAGAGGTGACAGCACACAACCCTGACGAACACCTTTTCTGATTGTAGACGCTTCTGATGTTCTTTGGTCGATTTTGACATCTGCGGTTTGATTCCAATAGAGTGCGCTGATAATGCGTAAATCGCATTGGTCAATACCAGTCGATCGTAATATCTCTATCATCTTTTCATGTTTCACAGAGTCGAAGGCTTTTTTGTAGTCAATAAAACAAGTATATACATCGACATTCATGTCCCTCCACCTCTGTACTAGTACATTTAAGGAGAAGAGTGCTTCACGTGTGTCGACCCCATTTCGGAAGCCAAACTGGATCTGATCCATATAAGATTCAAATTTCTTGTAAATCCGGGTGTGTATGATTCGCAGAAATATTTTGAGGACATGGGACATCAAACTAATCATACGGTAATCATCACACTGGGAGGAGTTCTGCTTCTTCGGTATTGGTATGAAAGTTGATCTCAGCCAGTCAGAAGGTATCTTTCCTGATGTATGGATGATGTTGAACAACGATGTTAGTAGACTGAGGCCGGTTGAGTACTGTTCAGCTATAACTTTAACAACTTCGGCGTAAATTCTGTCTGAACCTGTGGCTTTACCATTCTTCTGAAGTTTAATGGCATTCAATACTTCACTCTTTGTTATTTCAGGACTGGCTTCATTGATTCTTTCGTCAGGTGGTGGAGGATCATCTCTGTCATCATTGAAGAGATATTCGACGTATTCCTTCCATCTTTTAAGTTTTTCTTCAACTCCTAAAATAATCTCATTGTTTGTGCTCCTTAATATTTGTCCGCATCGCTTCTTTTGTAGACCACTCAGCTCATTCACCTTTTTATATAGGTTAAAGTGATCATGCTTCTCCTGAAGTTCCTCGATTTCCTTGCATTTGTCAGACATCCAGGATTACTTTGCTTCTCTGCATTTTCTACGTATCTCTTTGTGCAGATTTTTGTATTTAACGGGGTCTTTACCTTTATATTTCCCCCTTTCATTCATAAGCTCCAGGATTTCATCAGTCATCCAGTTTTGCTTTTTGCTGCTGTTGGCGTATCCTATGTTATTTTCCTGGACTTGAGTTATGCTATCTCTTATGGAGTTCCGTGTGGATTCTACTTCTATATGTTGAGACTCTTTTATTGCTTCCATCTTTTCTTCCAGAGCAGCACCAACACTAGTTCTGACATCAGAACTGGCCAATTTTCTGATGTCTATGCGTCTTGATGTTTTAGCACACCTTTTAGCGTTTCTAAAGCGTTGCATTTTAAAGTCCATTACTACTGGGTTGTGGTCACTGTTGATGTCGGCACCAGGATAGGTTTTTACTGATTTCACGAATTTCTTCAGCTCTTGTTTCACTAAAATAAAATCGATCTGATTTCTGACAGTCTTTTCTTCATTATCTGCAGGTGAAGTCCATGTGTATAGCCTCCTAGGGTGAAGATTGAAAAAGGTATTAGAAACGAAAACTTCATGTTCTGTGCAAAACTGCACCAATCTGTCTCCCCTTATGTTTCGTTCACCAAGACCATAGCTCCCTACAATATCACCTTCAGCACCGAGGCCAATCTTTGAGTTGAAATCACCCATGACCAGTGTTATCTCTCCTTTCTTTGTAAGTTTCAGTGCTTCATTCAATGTATCATAGAATGATTCTATCTCTTCATCATCTTTGTCAGAAGTTGGTGCATGAACCTGGATGATATTCATAGGTCGGTGTGTCGTTTGCAACCTTAGTAACAATACTCGATCACTAATTGGAACGAAATCTAAAACTGATTTTGCAATCATTGATGACAGAATGACGCCAACTCCATACCTGTGGTTAATATCATCTCCCCCTGAAAAGTACAAGGATCCTTCGTTCATAATCTGAATCCCTGATCCAGGCCATCTTACTTCACTTAACCCAAGAATGTCAATTTTCAGCCTTCATCTTTCTGCTTCCACGTTTGCAAGCTTCCCGGTCATGTATAAGCTGCGTACATTCCATGTAGCAATTCGAACTTTGTTGTCATATACTTTAATCTTTCCAAAACTGTCGGGCTTTCTAATCATAGCGGCGTTCAAAACATTCCCCTCTGGAGATCCGAATGGGGGAATAGAAACGGCGGCTAATAGTTTTACATTTAACAGAGCCATGCCATATGAACTCAAAGGGATATCCTTAAGGATCTTTAATGCAGTGGTTTCCCGTTGCTTTCTGCATCCTAATACCGTTGACCAGTTGTAGGTTCATCCGCCTTTTGGGACCATTTCCTGTCCCAAGGACAATAGAGTGCCCTAGCCTCTACCCGCTCATCCACCCTCGAGGAGACTGTTGGCACTTGGTAGAGGGTATCTTCTTATACCGGAAGATACTCGGTCGTTTTCACACTACCCTATACAATTTCCTTCTCGTTCTCTTGCGGCTGTTATCATTTAGGTACCACAAGCTCAATTTTCTTAGTTAATTTCCTAATTTAGTTATTCTTGCTAAGACTGAACAGAGGAACTTCGTTAGCTTAAAGTACAGATGTATAATTTTAGCTACACAGTAGTATTCTAAATAATTGGAGAAGCCAATCATAATCATTGTTATTCTGAGAACATATATTGGTAGTGAATATCTGCAAACTTATCAACTTACATTCACAGATGTAAGATTTTTGACTAAATTGTTTTGCCTGTAAATATTTTAAAGAACAAGTGATGAAAACGTCACCATAAAAAAAATCTGAGTTGATTTTCTACTTTGCTGAACTACAAAACCAAGTCACGAGTGTATGCTGTAGTAGCTTCTTTTAGGTCATAGAATATGTTAAATCTGCACACGATTGTTAATTTAATAGCCAGTCAAATAAACGTTCACAGCTTTACGACTTTACAACCCGCTTCACTAAAATACTAGTGTTAATAACATAACCTTCACTTGCATAAATTCCAAACTAATCGTATTTTCCACAATCGTAAATAAGGCTCTTTTCTCTTTAGTGAACTAGGACTCCCTAATGTTTCAGATTCAGTTTACCTATGTCCACCGCCATCTTAAATTTCCTCTTGTTTATTCTATTGACTTATAACCTCTTTGCTAATTCAGATCTAAGATGTGAGCTAACTTTGTCCTATAGTAGCTTTGGACATATGTAAAATTAAAATAAAAATGGCTGTCTCCTGCAAATAATTTTGCAGCGTGTTATTCTAGTAAATGCCTTAACATATACAGTATAAGTGGGAAATACTAGACAACACTCCCTCTTGAGCATGGGTACGTAACAACTGCTGTCGCTTCTGAAATTAAATTAATAATTCTTGTAATCCTTTTCTTCTTTACGAAAATCCCACACTCATAATCCAGCCCAACTTATTGAGTGAAAGCAATTATTATCTTCCATTTGTGACAAAATATTACAGTGATATATCGTGGATCACATTCGTTCACTTAACCCTCCCGGCAAGTGTGAGTTGCAAAGTGTGATACGTTTTTCTGCAAGCAGATGTAGCGCTGGTGAAATCCATTGAAAAATGAGTGTAGTGTTATGCCAGCCTATGTATGAGTGATGGTACTCTACAGGAATGGTGCTGGAAATTTAAAGAAGGGCGAACAGACATCCATGACGACTGTGGGCAAGGATAAAAGCCTGTCGCTACCGTACCAATGGTTGAGCGTGTTGAGAAGAAGGCATGGTTGGGCGGACAACGCTTCGCTACCAACGAAAGAACTTCAGGAGGCTGTCCAGACGCACTTTACCTCACTGGCGACAAACTTCTTCTCAGGGGGTTTCGCAAAGCTGGTGTCACGATACGAAAAATGTCTAAAACGTTTTGCCATCCGGCTCCATGGCTAAATGGTTAGAGTTTTGGCCTTTGGTTACAGGGGTCCGGGGTCCGATTCCCAACAAGGCCGGGAATTTTAACCATAATTGATTAATTCCGCTGGTTTGGGCGCTGGGTTTTTGTGTCGTCTTCATCATCATTTCATCCTCATCACGACGCGCAGGTCGCCTATGGGAGACAAATCGAAAGACCTGCATCTGGCGAACCGAACATGTCCTCGGACAAGACATACGCCATTTCATTTTTTTTAACGTTTTGGCAATGATGCAGAAAATAAGAATGAAACTACTAAACTTTTAGTTATAAAATAATTTTGTTATGTCGATGTGTCTTTCAAATGAGGTTGAAAAAATAACAGCCCGCGTATTTTCCTAGCCAGTTTTATTTCGCCCACCGTGTATAAAGAAAGTGACCACAACATCTGGTTGGTGACAAATTGAATGATATCAAATTTCATTTAGTTATGATTCACAATCCTTGCCTTCACAAAAAAGATTTCTAGCTGCTCTGAAGAATAAATGTCATGGACATGAAAGGCGAATCATGTTACCTAGTATGGCGTCTTCTATCAATTATGGCTAGTTACGCGCCCTCGGCGGAAAGGTAAGTGATTTGATCGATAATACTCTGTATATAACAATCCTTAAAATGAATGGTTCTCGTTTACTCAGCCGTTGCGTGCAGTGTGATCATAATAATAGATAATTCCAGGCTGAAAACTGGTTTCTATATTCAAAGCCAAGATACTTTGAAGATCATTACTTCCGATGGCAGGCAACAATGACGTAACTGAGTGCCTAACATGAACAGTGTTTCTATAGTAGAGATCAGGTTAAATTGGTTTCTGAAGAAATATAGCAGATCTAAATATTATGTCCGCCTCTGTGGTGTCGTGGGTCAGCGTGATTATCTGCCAACTCCGGAGGCCCGTGTTCGATTCCCGGCTCAGTCACGAAATTTGAAAAGTGATAAGAGGGTTGGAACGGGGTCCATTCCGCTTCGCGAGGTCAACTCAGTAGAGGTGGGCTCGATTCCCGCCTCAGTCATCCTGAAAGTGGTTTTCTGTTGTTTCCCCACTTCTCCTTCTTTAAAATGCTGGGATGGTACCTAACTTAAGGCCATGACCACTTCCTTCCCTCTTCCTTGTCCATCCGTTCCAATCTTCTCATCCTCATCACAAACCCCTGTTCAGCATAGCAGGTGAGGGCGAGGTACTGGTCCTTCTCCCCAGTTGTATCCCCAACCCATTATCTCACTCTCCAGGACACTGCCCTTGAAGCGATACAGGTGGGATCCGTCGCTGAGTCCGAGGGAAAAAAAACCCTGGAGGATAAACAGATTATGATAGAAGAAAGAAAGAAATAATTCAAAGACTGAGTTCACAAAAGGGAACTATTATATAATTTCACCAATTACGAATATTCAAGCTCTTTAGATTGTGAAGTTACCAATATTTCGCGCCATTGTGGTTTGTGGCTCATCAGTAGGAATGCAAAGCTTTCCCACGATGCTGCTGCATTGTGCGCCGTTGAGACACAACTGCAAGCCTGCTTTGGAAGACAATGCAATGACCAGTGCATTCGACGAGATCTGTATTTCCATCTATTTGCCTGTCTTTGGTTCGTACAGGATTTTCTCAACCATGTGAGGGGTAATCGGGGGGGTATGTCGGGGGGATAGCACATCCTAAAACAACATAACTCACGAAAATTATCTGTACTTTATTAGGAAATTTCCAGCTTTCTACAAAATGGTTTTCATAAGCTTTGCCATATATTGCCAGATCATTTTATCATTGCCTTCCTCCTGTGGGTTGGGATCGCAGAATAACACCCAAGGTACCTCCAAGGTGTCTAAAAGGGGCCCCAGAGGCTCTTAACTTCGGAGCGTGGGTTGGCGACTATTGGAATAAAATTGACACTGCCCTCAAATAATCTAAACTTATTTTGGTTGACTATTTTCCATAAATAATAAATACAAAATATTCATAAGACGTTCTCGTTTTACTACCACTAGTAATACAATTTGCTAACAGTCTGAAAAATAAGTCGTGAGACGTTCTATTGGCGTCGGCGGTTGCAAAGTGGGTCTTGACTGCAATTGGTCCATGGTCCGACAGCTCTGCACTCCGACCGGCCAACAAACTGAGGAGCGATGGCCACGGCTCTACCGTGGCTCTACGACTCTGTAATCCGGAGACGGAGAGGGGTTGATCTCCACCGTCAGCTGTCCTGAGACTGGTTTTCCGTGGTTTTCCATTCTCCTGCACTAAGGCGAACGCCGAGACAGTTCTTAGTATAGGCCACGGCCACCCACCCCCTCACCTTCTCCGCACATCTCCTTCACCGTAACAAATATCCCGGTCTGAGAGACGGCGTCGCCGTCTAAGTGAATCGTCTCCTCTTTCAGAGGAGGAATGGAATTTTTATTTTGTTAGTAGTTTAGTATTCTATTGGGAACCGAAGGAATAGTGAGATAAATCACTTAATATCTGGGATAGGATTTATATGTCATAGAAATGGCTACATTGTACATACATATGTGCTAAACATTTCAAAATATTGAGTGCAATTTTTTTTTTAATGGTGAAAAATAGTGTAAGAATTATCTACGTTGAATCAAATCAGTTAAAGATGTATTGCTTAAACATGAAGGTCACAAGAACTTGCCTGCATGACCCGAAATACTATACATCAAGTATTCCGGGCCGTGACAGCAACCTGGTTCAGGTACCATCGTGTCAAGGTTTCCTATACTCTTAGAAACGAAAGCCTGGCGGACACTCTTGTCCATTCACTGCTTCATGGCAAAGCGTTCTTCTACTATACACTTGAGATATTCTGTGCGTGATATATATTCTGTTCTGTGTACTGGAAATAATATTTTAAAGGGTAGATGTAGGTGAAATTTTCACACATAAAAATAGATTTGATTTCTTTGTCTTAGAAAGTACTACGTAGGTCAGAATTCTTAAAAATGTACATTTTTTAAATTTACAAGAAAACAAAATACTGCTCCAGAGGATTTTAAGTTGGGTCTATCTACATGTGTGACGAAAATATCAAAAAATAATACCCAGTCGTTCTGAAGAAAATGTACCGTAAACTTTTGAATGTGTGAAAACAATTGATTTCAAATTTATTTTTAAATTTTCCAAATTATGACAAGAAATGTACCACAATATTAGATATAGTTCTGAAAATGTGCATACAAAGTGTCTGCTAAATACATTTTAAGGTGCAGAAGCTATCTACATTTATAGCCTATTCGGTCATGATTTTTTACCTTCGTCCTCCTCGGTAAAATTCTCTATGTGTCACTAAAAAGGCAACTTATAGTAGACTTAGCAAAAAAAAAAAAAAACCTGACTTGGAAAGAAAATGGTTCAAATAGCTTACTCAAATGACTTTCAAGGTCAGGTGGCGCAGTAGCGAAGGACGCAAGTATCCGTCTTTTTGTGGTGAAATCGGAGCTTGGAGCGAGCGTTAGAGCAGCGGTTTCCAATCTTCGAGAGACCGTGGCCCGGTAAAAACGAGGGCCCTGTTCCAACAAATTTGCTCGTAAATACGTTCCCAGTCCCTTTAATCTTCACACATTTAACTGACATACGTATTCATAATTAGGCAACGGCCGTAGCCGAGTTAAAACACCGGATCCCGTGAGATCTCCGAAGTTAAGCAACATTGGGCATGGTCAAGATTTGGATGGGTTGCCACGCGCTGTTGGTGGAGGTAAGGGAATGGTGGAGTGGAAAGGAACTGGCCTCTCTACCGTACGTAAACTCCGGCTCAGGCACAGGCACACCTCTGCGGAGGTTCGGACCTGCCTTCGGGCAGAATACACCCTTACCTTACCGTATTCATAATTAAGATTTGCGTGATGTTAAAATGATCTCTATGAATATGATGTGACATGTTGACAAAAATTAATGAATTACCATTCACTGGATGAATAAAATTTTCTAACATGCTGTAGTTTCATTTATTAATTTATGATAATTTTCATTGACATATTATCCCATTCTGATCATGAAAATGTTTAAGAAAGTTTACCGATGATCATTGCATTATTGCAGTGATTTTAATGATGTTAGTTCAGAAACGGAATATTAGTCGGAAAAATTATTATACACTGTACTTCACCATAAGTCAGGAAAGCAGGAGGAACAACTGAAGGATGCCAACTTATCGGCGAAACACTTGACAGTCACATACACGCCAACTACTTTTATGTGCAACGCATGTAGGTCTATAGCAATTTTAAATGTATGAATCCCTCAATTCTAAACATCACAAAAATTACTCTCCAATAATTCCACTCCACAATATTTATTCGTAAAGAATGTTTAGGGTCCCCCTCTGTGGTGTAGTGGGTAGCGTGATTAGCTGCCACCCCCAGAGGCCCGGGTTCGATTCTCGGTTCTGTCACAAAATTTGAAAAGTGGTACGAGGGCTGGAACAGGGTTCACTCAGCCTTGGGAAATCAACTGAGTAGAGGGGGGGGGGGGGGGTCGATTTCCACCTCAGCCATCCTCGAAGTGGTTTTCCGTGGTCTCCCACTTCTCCAGGTAAATGCCTGAATGGTACCTAACTTAAGACCACGGACGCTTTCTTCCCTCTTCCTTGCCTATCCGTTCCAATCTTCCCATCCCCCCACAAGGCTCCTGTTCAGAATAGCTGGTGAGGCCGCCTGGGTGAGGTACTGGTCCTCCATACCAGTGGTATCTCCCGACCCAATGTCTCATGTCCAGGACACTGCCCTTGAGGCGGAAGAGGTGGGATCCCTCGCTGAGTCCGAGGGAAAAACCAACCCTGGAGGGTAAACAGATTAAGAAAGAAAGAAAGAAAATAATAATAATAATAATAATAATAATAATAATAATAATTATTATTATTATTATTATTATTATTATTATTATTATTATTATTATTATTATAATAAACTAGAGGAATATCTCGCGGCCCGGTTGAGAAACACTGCATTGAAGTGAGTATAACTCAGAACCGCGCCATGGTAGCACGTTCCGCGAGATGTCATTCGTTTCGTGTGCGTGAGATCTATAGATGTGTGTAATAATATTTCTGAGAAAAGTTGACTAGGTGCGTCAGTAATTGCGAAATATAACGAGTAAGTTGGATGTGTGTTCCGAGGCGTGCGATTGTAAGCCTGCATTCTGGAGATACTTGGTTCGTCACCCACTGCAGGCAGCCCTCACGGAGTTTTCTATTTTCTCACACCAAGTAAATGTTCGAGGTGTATCTTAATTAACGCCGCAGTCGATTCCTTCCCATTCCTAGCCTCGTCCGATCGCATCGACACCATAAGACCTATTTGAGTTTGTGCGCCGTAAAACAAACTAGCGAAAGAAATTGTGAAATATGTTAAGAATTTCGTGAACATGTCTGAAATGACTAAATATCTTAAATTTTTTAAAAAGATCAAAGCCTGCCGTAAATGAAAGCAGTAAATAAGAGTGAATCAAGGAAAATCGAACAAGGTGGAATGCTGGGCGTAAGGGAGCCTGTGCACAGAAATGGTGTCCCGATATAAACAATCAACCCTGCCCCACTCCAGACTGTGACTCCACCAGGCTGTGGCAAAAGCGGTAGAAGAAGATTACAACTAAAGGATTCAAGCCGGTTGGAAGATAGTAATAAAGTTATTAGTTTTGCATCCTACTGGCTACATTTAGGGGCCATTGACCTAGATGTTATGCCCATGGCGATACAACTATAATGAACCTTGGCCTACAAAGCTATCGCTGCTCAGCCCGAATGCCTGCAGATTATGAGATTACGCGTAGTCAGCGTGACGAATCCTCTCGACCATTATTCTTGGCTTTCTAGACTAGGGACGCTGTCTCACTACCAGATAATATATATTTCGTGTGGCTATTTCTAGCCGAGTGCAGCCCTTGTAAGGCAGACCCTCCGATGAAAGTGGGCGGCATCTGCCATGTGTAGGTAACTGCGTGTTATTGTGGTGGAGGATAGTGTTATGTGTGGTGTGTGAGTTGCGGGGATGTTGGGGATAACACAAACACCCAGTCCCCGGTTCATTGGAATTAACCAATGAAGGTTAAAATCCCCGACCCGGCCGGGAATGGAACCCGGAACCCGTGACCCTCTGAACCGAAGGCCAGTACGCTGACCATTCAACCAACGAGTCGGACACCGCCAGATGGCTCCTCAATTGAAGCCATGACTTCCAGAGCAGCACAAGTCTACCAACCTTACTTCTGAGGAAATCAATTCTTTTTGTATATCTCGGAAACAATTTCGTTTATTATACTGATATTTAGTGTGCAGCTTACTAATATATGTATATATAACCTTGTCTCATATCAGGGAAATCTAATAAAAGGTTTAAGTCTGAAAAAATGTTACAAGTCTTGTTTTTGTGCTGTTTTGTATTCCACGTTGTACAACTTCACAATAAGAGAGCCCAAATTAAATTAGCAAGATAGAAATGGTATTTATTTTGACTCAAATGTGTTTACAATAATGTGAATAATACATTTGCACTTTTAATCTGAGTCCCAGATTTTACTTTTTGAATCAGAATGTTTCTCCTTTTGCAGTCCGTATTTCTGCATCAGGTCTTCAAAGTATCAACTCTATACGAGTAAAATCACGGTCTCAAGGCCGCTACTGGCAATGGCTTTTGGTTGGGAATACGAATACATGGTTGATATTGAACATGTGCCGTTTTGAAACTCAACCGCATAAAATGCATCGCTTCTCCTGACAAACAGAAGAGCACAACTTCATGGATATCTGCTGTTATGAATATCATTGCCTCTGTAAAATAACCCTTCGTTGAGAATTTTATGCTGTTTTTACTATCAATGATTTGCCTAGTGTGGGATTAATACACTGATACCTATAACTCGTAATGTGTCAAAAAGTGGACTTGTGCTGTTTTGGAATGAATAGCTTCAGTTGTTCTCAGGTAGGCTTAGTGGACCTCGAATCAGCCCTGAAATCCAGGTAAAAATTCCTGACCTGATCAGGAATTGAACCTGGGTCCTCCAGGTAAGAGGGGAGTTTACTACCCCTAGTCCGCGGGTCCGGCTGACCTAGATGTTAGATCCCTCGAAATAATAATCATAATCATCATCATGGGGAACCTCCGTAGCTTAGGTGCCAGCTCGCCGGCCTCTCACCGCTGGGTTCCGTGGTTAAAATCCCGGTCACTCCATGTAAGCTTTGTGCTGGGCAAAGCGGAGGCGGGACACGTTTTTCTCTGGGTACTCCGGTTTCCCTGTCATCTTTCATTCCAGCAACACTCTCCATTATCATTTCATCTGCCAGTCATTAATCATTGCCCCAGAGGAGTGTGACAGGCTTCGGCAGCCGGCACAACATTCCTATCCTCGCCGCTAGACGGGGGCTTCATTCATTCTATTCCTGACCCGGTCAAATGACTGGAAACAGGCTGTGGATTTTCATTTCAATTATGATCATCACCTTCTTCGTATTATTTTTCTACAGCCTTTCCCACACCTGTGGGATCACGGGAGCGAACCTTGTCGCACATGTGGGCTTGGGCCTGCTTTACATTAAGATGCCCTTCCTGACGCCAACGCTATATGGAAAATCGCAATCACTATTTAGTGCGTGTGCGTGTGTTGGTTTTGATAGTGTGGTGTGTTGGGTTGTGTTCTCTGAATATGAAGAGGTTGGGACAAACACAAACACCCAGTCCCCGAGCCAGAAGAATAATCAGGTGCAATTAAAATCCCCGATACAGCTGGGAATCGAACCCTGGACTCTCTGAACCGAAGGCCTCAACGCTGACGATTCAGCCAAGGAATCACACTATCATAATAATAATCGTCATAATTAAATCAAGGAATTTCGAAGGTGCCGAAGTGACGGAACTTTTTCTCAAGGGAGCTCCTTTACGTATCGATAAATCTCCCGACAAGAGGCTGCCATATTTGAGCACCTTCAGTTATCACCAGACAGAACGAGATGGAACATACAAAAGTGAGTTCAGAAAACCGTAGAGGTCTTCATTACAGCGCAGCCTCGGCAATTACCTGACGTGGAAGTGAGAAACTTCCACTCTGAAAATATCCTGGATGTCATATTACTGCCTTAAGAGACGACTTATACGGGGCGTGCAGGAGGCTCCAGCTTGGAGACTACCTCCACCCCAGCTGGGTCAAGCATTGTTTCCACTTACTTTACCAGCCTGCTCCTCCTCAGCTATCCTAACGGACCTCATTTACTCAACTCTTGTTCTCACCGACCCCAAATTGTAAAAAAAAAAACTCCTATTATTACTATTATTCTTTTTAATAATAACTAGTGGACCCGCGCTGCTCCACATCATTCCTTCAAAATAGGTCAGATAAGTCGTCTTAATATGCTTCTCGCAGTCATATTGTTTTACCTGAACTTTTCAATAGTTTTATGAACATGTAATACCGGTAATATAGTTTATAACATTTCTTTCCGTATATTCGAAAAACTTTGGACCATGCTTTGGCACATTTACATTTAAAAGAACTAAATTCCCTTTTATTTAATAGTTCCAGTTTTAAAATAATTATCCGTACCCCTACGTCATGCATAAAAGAATGGTATTCATCATCATCATCTGTTTACCCTCCAGGTTCGGCTTTTCCCTCGGACTCAGCGAGGGATCCCACCTCTACCGCCTCAAGGGCAGTGTCCTGGAGCTTCAGACTCTTGGTAGGGGGATACAACTGGAGAGTATGACCAGTACCTCGCCCAGGCGGCCTCACCTGCTATGGTGAACAGGGGCCTTGTAGGGGGATGGGAAGATTGGAAGGGATAGGCAAGGATGAGGGAAGGAAGCGGCCGTGGCCTGAATTTAGGTACCATCCCGGCATTTGCCTGGAGGAGAAGTGGGAAACAACAGAAAACCACTTCCAGGATGGCTGAGGTGGGAATCGAACCCACCTCTACTCAGTTGACCTCCCGAGGCTGAGTGGACCCCGTTCCAGCCCTCGTACCACTTTTCAAATTTCGTGGCAGAGACGGGAATCGAACCTGGACCTCCGGGGGTGGCAGCTAATCACGCTAACCACTACACCACAGAGGTGAAAGAATGGTATTACTCAGCCTTATTATCTGGATCTTAACATTTTCAAACGAACTTGCCCGAGATAGTGAAACATACAATTAGCCGTGGCTGGTTCGGGGGAGTAGACACCCACTTTTTCAAGAGGTCTTTCCTGCGTTTTATTAATGGTCATACAGAAGACTGGACGACTTGATACCTTCCCGTCTGTACGTACGTAGACTGTATTCTCTTAGCAGCATGTAAGTTATTAGGAACGTTCTGCCATCTGTTGAATATATTAAGAAGCTGGGGAAGGTCGGAGAATCAAAGAGTATCTAGCAGAGAATAGTATTCGTTCATCATCAGAGGAAGTGTGTATTCTCTGGCTTCATGGGTAGTAATCAAACATGTCTGCATGCAATGACATCACTAAGGATGATAAAAAACAAACATATATCACAATATTAATGAAAGTGTTAGTCACTTAGCAACCTGCTAAGTACAGAATGTATTGCGGGTTAGGGTAAGCCTTCGCCTGCAATTATTGGAGGGAACATTTAATGATTAGATCTTATGATTATTCAAATTTGGCTGAACAAGAGACCTGTTGTCAGTGTCTCATGATTCACTGGCAGGTAATTCCGGAGAGAATAAAAGAGAATTGAAGCAAAATGATCCAGTAGAACGGACGGACGGATTTGCCAAAGCGGTTTTAGTAAACTTTTTAATATATTATAACCTTCCAATGTATGTCAGGATGAGATTGGTGGACACATTGGAAGCTTATGTCGAGAAATGATGTCAATGAAATCTTATGTCCGGTTATCACACCTCCAGATGAATTAGAGGGCAGTTGATTTGTCTAATTACGTGAACGGCATCGCCGAATTGAAGAAATCAGCAGATTGATAATCAGCTCTGAACCCCGTGGTATCTTGGAAATATTGGTAGATAGTTAATATTGTGAAACATAGGGCAGGATTATATGAATAATACGTATTCTTCAAGTAAAGTTTCCGAAATGCATGAACGGCAGTATATCTGCGACAGAATGTTACTGAGGGCCATGAAATATGTATACAATAAATTTATATGAGAGGGCCATACCTTGTACATCTAGTCTCGCACGATCCGGCGATCGAGATGAAGAAAGGAAACTGTCGATTACTAACCTAAATACGAGGCGGCAATTATTAAATAAGTTCCTTTACTAGCACAGCTGATTTGTACGAGATCGTCTTACATTATGTGTCAAATGTTTCCAATTGTCAGAAACATATGGGAGCTAGAAGCTGAGAAGAATTCTGAAAAGCAAACCGTCTGCAATTATTATGTTGTAGTAGAATCTGTTTTGTCTCTGAAGAAGTTGATATACTCTCAATCTGCACCTCAAAACGATCGGAAGCAAGAATTCATAGGGAAAAGATTGTATTGAAAGGAGTTATGAAAGAGATATTGGCATATTATAAACATACAATATTGTAAAACAAGATATCTTGTTATTGAATGGAAAGGCAAGTGTATCGCTTGAACTGTTAAAATTGTATTAAGGTGTATGACCTTGTTCTAATTGATATCTCTAAGTTTCAGGTAATATGGAAATGTCATCAGATAATTATTCAGATGCTGTGTGTGCACGTATCAACATGAACAACTAAAATAGAGGGACCTCAAAGGATCTGATCTGAAATGTGATGGACAATACTTGATAATGTTATTGAGTGAGAGCTGAACTCGGAAGGTGACACCGTCGTGGAGCAACAACCCAGGATGAGTACTTGAATATCTTATACATATTCCGCCACGTAATTGCTTATTGTAGTTGTAGAGTAGTATTTATTTGGTTGTCAATTTTGACATGAACAATTTTAACTTGAAAGCGACCGTTATTTGTTGGACATTGCGTTGTAATATTTATGATCGTTACGTCCAGTGTGGTGAGCCAGACTACGTTGTGATAATATGCGATAGTTGTGTAAGATTTCTTTAATGTTTGCTAGCAAGGTTTTACGAAAGTTTCTTCGACATGGATGTTATTGGTACCGTAATGGTGTTATGGTAATGAACGTTAATTTTAACCTGTAGCTCAGAATACCTCGGAGGAGCTCGGTATTTTGCGACGTGCGATTCTGTGGTCTTCAAAATGTTATGTGCTTGTGTGGAAATATAGTGTTTGATAATAGAAGTGTGATACTATTGTGGTGATATGGAATTAATGCGGCAACGTATTTTGTAATTTTATGTAATTGCCTGAATAGATTGTTCTTTAGTATTGTGAATTCGCTGTGCATGACGAGTTGTGCGATGTAATAAGGTGTTAGTTACGGTAGGATCTTTGAAATATTTACGTGGATAGAGAGATGTGATGATTATAGACGTGTCATTAGGATTGCGAATTTTATGATGATGTTATGTGAAGGTCCTGATGATGGTATTGACGGTAGGAACTATGTTGGTCATGCGTGAATTTTGATGTTGTCGTGATGAATAATTTATTTAGGTACGAGGCCGTATTTTAGAATAATGTTGTAGGATGTTGCACTCACGAACACTAGTAGTTGGTCGTCACATTTATCCTATTTAAATACAAGATTGACCAGAGCGCACGATATTAAAGGGATGTTTAGGATCTTCGCAAGATAATCGGTAACGTAAAGATATTGAGGTCATGTCGTAAAGGAAATATGATCTTCTATGGTAAGTAAACCATTTCTTTGCTAGTTGGATTTTGTAGATCATTTGAGTTGACGCCTAGTGCTAATGTAGTATTCCAGGTCAACGTCGCAGTGGTATCCGGAGGCGCAGAATCAACGTAGTTAGTCAAGGTTATCGTAGACGTTGCAATGTCTCTTGATGTTTTTTTTTATCTAGGTGCGGTCACCGATGGACGTACGAGAGGATCGAGTCTGTCTTGTAAAGCATGATTTTGATGGATGTCATATAATGTTACGATCCTGTGTTTTTCAAACATTTCTATTGCATTTATGGTGATTTTAGGAAGTTAGAATAACGGTAATTTTCAAGTTGCTAGATAGACAGATACTGACATATAGTGCGATGATTTTTAAAAAGAGAAATGACGGAATATTATGAGATATTTGGGTAGGAAATAACATTCTGAAATGGATGATTCTATAATTTCCAGTGATTTATTTTTGAAAAAATGCGAGATTGATAACTGATCTTTCTATGTAAGCCTTCAGCAGAGGGACACTTTGTCTCTTTTGTTTCGATTGACAATGTTATATTTATTTGTAACAAGAGCCTGAAGTTAGGTGTTTATTTTCAAGTTAACAGAATATTTTCCTTCCTATTTTCATTTGTGTTGCCGATAATTTGTTTTTAATGTAGTTGATGCATTTAAAGTTATTTTAAAGTCATTAAACGGGAGATCCTTCCATAATTAAAACATTTTACGGAGTTCTCATTTTAAAGTAGCGTAGGAACATTAGGATAGTTATTTAATTTAGTATAAGATTAAATGTTGGTCAATGTGTCTCGTCGAATATGCCAATATCTTCGATCTCTTAATACTCTATTGTGGAATATTCACGTAATTTAGGCTGAAATGATGATTACATTCCACGTTAAAAGCCACGATGATAACAGTCTACTTAGTTAACCTGTGTCCCAACTCGTCGGACTTGCACGTCCCTTGAGTGGAGCCTTCATGGATCTCCGACTGCATTGCTTCGCCGCGGCTGAACCCAACACTGAGATACAAAATTAAAATTTACAACACGGTCACAGGGACTGTTGTCAGGGCACATATAGGTTATATAATTTTACTTGACACCCAACTGTGGGGCCAGAGTTGAATTGTTTTATTACCGAACGACTAGAGTCGAATTACTTATCGCTTGGCAGTGGACTTAAAGAAAGGAAAACTCGAAAAGACATTGGTAATCAGAGAACATTGAATCTTTAACGTTGTTGGTGAAGAATGTTTGAAATATTTATTTAATCATATATTTTATGAATAATATTGGAAGGATTTGACCGTTAATCAGTACTACGATTTTTACTTAGTTTTATTTTATGACATTATGGAAGGATTTTCCGTAAAGTTTCAGCTCTTGTTAACCGGGATAATGAGTCATTTAATTCGGATAGAGCGATAGGTTGTTCCGTGTCACTTATTATTGGATGTCCGTCATATTTCGGGTCAGATCCGGAGAGACCCATACGTTCATTTATTGAATCTAATTCGTGAGGTGCTAGACAGGTATAGGTGTTGTGGAAACACTAGATAAAGACTGTAGAGTGAGATTGAGAGCGATATATTCTTGTTAAGGTACGATATAGGAAATTACGATGGCGTCTCTTGCTCAAGTAAAACTGTTATTGGAGGAGCTCGCTGGAAAAATGAATAAAATGCAGGAATCGCAAGAAAGTACAGAAAAGAGAATTCAAGAAGCACAAGAAAATACAGAAAAGAAAATTCAGGAGGCACAAGAAAATACTGAGAAAAGGATTCAAGAGGTACGAGAATCGCAAGAAAGTACAGAAAAGAGAATTCAGGAAGCGCAAGAAAATACAGAAAAGAAAATTCAGGAGGCACAAGAAAGTACTGAGAAAAGGATTCAAGAAGTACGAGAATCACAAGAAAGTACTGAGAAAAGGATTCAAGAAGTACGAGAGTCGCAAGAAAATACCGAGAAGAAAATACAGGAATCACAGAGGACTACTAGAGCAGAAATTCACGAATCACACGAAAAAATGCAAGGAACTTTCGACAGAATCACCGATATGGTGCAAGAAAATATGAAGGTGATGCAAGAAGAGATTGTATCGTTAGGATCGAAAGTCGCCGAAGTACAAGGAGAAGTATTAAATTTAAAAGAAGAAGTGAATGCGGCGATGATTGAGAATAAGAGGAATTTTCAAGAAAAATTCGAAGAATTGAAGGATGATTTTAAGTCAAGCATCCAAGAGTTGCGAATTCAAGTCGACCATGACCTTAAAGAGCTCAAAGAAGAAGTAGATGTGATGCAGGAGAAGATAAAAGAGTCTGATAATAGTTGGGATGGAAAACTTAAGAAGGTATCGGATGAAGTCATTATCACCAATGAGAGTATACGGAAAGAGATAACCCAAGCAAGAGAGCAGATCAATGACAGGTTCAATTTGATAACGGAAGAAACTGAAGAGAATAAAGCTTTGATGAATCAGCAAATAAAAGGATTAAAAGACGACTTAAATGCTATTCAAAAGGACGTACAGAACCTAAGAATTGAAAACGAAACAAATAGGAATTTGGTATCATCGTTGAACGACCGACAGACGATAATTGAGGATGGAAGGAAGACTGAAGTAAACAGTCAATTTGAGATACCACAGCTTTGTGTTGATATTAATGACAACGGGACAGTTCATACAGGAAGTGGAACCCAGATCGTCAACATTATACGCACTTATGAAGATAGGCCTAAGAAATTTAACGGAAATATAGGATCCAGTATGACTCCTCGGGGTTTTCTCAGAGAGATGGAAGAATACTTTAGGGAAACAAAGGTATCTACAGAGCGCCAGTTAAAGACAGTGGAGAAACACTTAGAAGGTGCACCACTCATTTGGTTTAAAGCTTTTCGCTACGTTTTTGAGGATTATGCAGGCTTTAAACAAGCTTTCTTGGATAAATTCTGGGGGATCGACGTACAGCAAGGAATCAGACTCGATCTATACTCAAAGAAATATTCTTTAACGGGACCGAGTAGGTTTGCCGAATACTTCACGATGCAATTTCATCGACTGAAGGAGCTTGATTCTCCACCTACAGAGACGGAAATGGTACGAGCAATAATCAAACAGTTCCCTGCGGATATACAGAGATTATTGACGGCGGCAAACATTCAATCAGCCGTGCAAGCGGAGTCGATACTTCGGCAAATTGACAGCACGACAACACATACTAGTAGCCGCATAGTAAGACACGTCGATCCGACGGTAAATGTGGTGACACCAGCAGGAGATGAAGGTGTAGAAAGAAACCAGGGATACAATAGTCATGGTCAAGGAGATAGACCTAGGACGAATGAAAGCTACAGAAGAGTGGAACATAGGGACGAGAAGAATGACAAGACACGCCAGAAGTGGGCACCGTCTCGGAACGAAGAGCGGAGATATCCTAGATATTACAGAAATACAAGGTGGAGTCGAAACAGAGACAAATGGCCGTACCGCCGAGATAGGTATCGAGAAAATTCAAGACAATCAGGTATTCGACAGGACGAGGAGATAAACAAGGAAAGAGAGAGGTACCTTGGTGAATTAAGAAAGCAGCAGGAGTGCAAGCAATGGGAACGAGCGATACTGAATCAAGATATGAACGCTGATTGCGTGGGCGCGACTAGTCTGTTGTATCAGCAAGAACAAAGAAAAGAAGGTACTGATAAAACGTTAAATCCCACAGCCACACCATTTGACAAGAATAATCAAGGCAATGACGGGGTGAAAAAAAAAAACTTCGTTTTGGAATCAGTAACAAGTAATAGAATTAGTAAGATAAATCCAAATTATAGGCAGCACGAATGGGTCATAGCAGGAATCGAATCGTGGGAATTTGAACCCGAGGAATTGCTACACGAAGACGGTCGACCAGAAGGAACAAGATTAAAGAGAGGACTGCCCGTTATTTACGTCACAATATTGGGTATTCGAGTATTGTCATTATTGGATACTGGAGCAAGTATAAGTATCATCTCCAAACTACTATTCTCAGAGCTACAAGACAAAGCACACTTGCCTGTAATTCCGATAGCCAACATGAAAATCAAGGGCATAATTCCAGACAAGGTCACGAAATGCAAGATACAAACTTATTTGCCAATAGAAATCGGAGAAAATTTAATGGAACATCCATTTGTAGTCATGGAGAAAATCCAATATAACTTAATTATTGGATCAGATTTTATCAGGGAAAACAACATAGTAATTGATTTAAAGAAAGAAGAAATAAGGATCAGATGTGACGGTGAAAGAGGACAGGACATTACAGCTAGAATAGAAAACAAGGAAATGAGCGAGCTACAGAAAACCATGAATATTTCAATAAATGAAGCTGCCCATGTTGCCAAGAAGATAATGGAAAGATACGACACAGAAGATGCTGTATGTGGACAGACAATCGACAGTGGAATAGGAGGAAATCCTGAACAGCAAGGGATAATTGAGAATCTGCTGAAAAGGTATAGCAATGCTTGTAAGAAAACCAGCCGTATCTTGTCCTACGGAAAAATTCTATTCCAAGTTTGCACATTTGTACATCGGGCCGTTCAAAGTTATTGAAGCACTGGGCAATAACGCATATAAAATACAGAGTTTGGAGTCCAACAACATTGCTATTTTCAATGCTTCAAGTCTTAAACAGTACAGTTTCCCGATCGTTGAAGAGGAGGAAGTCAATATCATCGTGGAAGACGAAAGAAACGGAGATGCTTGGGATGTTTATTCGCTGACCGACGGATCAGATGACGAATGATGAAGTCCAGACAGGATTGGAAGACAGGATATGGAATAACAGTATCTCAAGACCAGAGTTATTTTCGTTCATTTCAGACGTGATAAAAGAAGATTTCATTGAAGAAGAGAATTATGATAAGATCTGGCATGAATATGAAATTTCTCCTTTCATACGAAATTTCATTTTTTGAGTAGAGGAGGAATATAACCTTCCAATGTATGTCAGGATGAGATTGGTGGACACATTGGAAGCTTATGTCGAGAAATGATGTCAATGAAATCTTATGTCCGGTTATCACACCTCCAGATGAATTAGAGGGCAGTTGATTTGTCTAATTACGTGAACGGCATCGCCGAATTGAAGAAATCAGCAGATTGATAATCAGCTCTGAACCCCGTGGTATCTTGGAAATATTGGTAGATAGTTAATATTGTGAAACATAGGGCAGGATTATATGAATAATACGTATTCTTCAAGTAAAGTTTCCGAAATGCATGAACGGCAGTATATCTGCGACAGAATGTTACTGAGGGCCATGAAATATGTATACAATAAATTTATATGAGAGGGCCATACCTTGTACATCTAGTCTCGCACGATCCGGCGATCGAGATGAAGAAAGGAAACTGTCGATTACTAACCTAAATACGAGGCGGCAATTATTAAATAAGTTCCTTTACTAGCACAGCTGATTTGTACGAGATCGTCTTACATTATGTGTCAAATGTTTCCAATTGTCAGAAACATATGGGAGCTAGAAGCTGAGAAGAATTCTGAAAAGCAAACCGTCTGCAATTATTATGTTGTAGTAGAATCTGTTTTGTCTCTGAAGAAGTTGATATACTCTCAATCTGCACCTCAAAACGATCGGAAGCAAGAATTCATAGGGAAAAGATTGTATTGAAAGGAGTTATGAAAGAGATATTGGCATATTATAAACATACAATATTGTAAAACAAGATATCTTGTTATTGAATGGAAAGGCAAGTGTATCGCTTGAACTGTTAAAATTGTATTAAGGTGTATGACCTTGTTCTAATTGATATCTCTAAGTTTCAGGTAATATGGAAATGTCATCAGATAATTATTCAGATGCTGTGTGTGCACGTATCAACATGAACAACTAAAATAGAGGGACCTCAAAGGATCTGATCTGAAATGTGATGGACAATACTTGATAATGTTATTGAGTGAGAGCTGAACTCGGAAGGTGACACCGTCGTGGAGCAACAACCCAGGATGAGTACTTGAATATCTTATACATATTCCGCCACGTAATTGCTTATTGTAGTTGTAGAGTAGTATTTATTTGGTTGTCAATTTTGACATGAACAATTTTAACTTGAAAGCGACCGTTATTTGTTGGACATTGCGTTGTAATATTTATGATCGTTACGTCCAGTGTGGTGAGCCAGACTACGTTGTGATAATATGCGATAGTTGTGTAAGATTTCTTTAATGTTTGCTAGCAAGGTTTTACGAAAGTTTCTTCGACATGGATGTTATTGGTACCGTAATGGTGTTATGGTAATGAACGTTAATTTTAACCTGTAGCTCAGAATACCTCGGAGGAGCTCGGTATTTTGCGACGTGCGATTCTGTGGTCTTCAAAATGTTATGTGCTTGTGTGGAAATATAGTGTTTGATAATAGAAGTGTGATACTATTGTGGTGATATGGAATTAATGCGGCAACGTATTTTGTAATTTTATGTAATTGCCTGAATAGATTGTTCTTTAGTATTGTGAATTCGCTGTGCATGACGAGTTGTGCGATGTAATAAGGTGTTAGTTACGGTAGGATCTTTGAAATATTTACGTGGATAGAGAGATGTGATGATTATAGACGTGTCATTAGGATTGCGAATTTTATGATGATGTTATGTGAAGGTCCTGATGATGGTATTGACGGTAGGAACTATGTTGGTCATGCGTGAATTTTGATGTTGTCGTGATGAATAATTTATTTAGGTACGAGGCCGTATTTTAGAATAATGTTGTAGGATGTTGCACTCACGAACACTAGTAGTTGGTCGTCACATTTATCCTATTTAAATACAAGATTGACCAGAGCGCACGATATTAAAGGGATGTTTAGGATCTTCGCAAGATAATCGGTAACGTAAAGATATTGAGGTCATGTCGTAAAGGAAATATGATCTTCTATGGTAAGTAAACCATTTCTTTGCTAGTTGGATTTTGTAGATCATTTGAGTTGACGCCTAGTGCTAATGTAGTATTCCAGGTCAACGTCGCAGTGGTATCCGGAGGCGCAGAATCAACGTAGTTAGTCAAGGTTATCGTAGACGTTGCAATGTCTCTTGATGTTTTTTTTTTATCTAGGTGCGGTCACCGATGGACGTACGAGAGGATCGAGTCTGTCTTGTAAAGCATGATTTTGATGGATGTCATATAATGTTACGATCCTGTGTTTTTCAAACATTTCTATTGCATTTATGGTGATTTTAGGAAGTTAGAATAACGGTAATTTTCAAGTTGCTAGATAGACAGATACTGACATATAGTGCGATGATTTTTAAAAAGAGAAATGACGGAATATTATGAGATATTTGGGTAGGAAATAACATTCTGAAATGGATGATTCTATAATTTCCAGTGATTTATTTTTGAAAAAATGCGAGATTGATAACTGATCTTTCTATGTAAGCCTTCAGCAGAGGGACACTTTGTCTCTTTTGTTTCGATTGACAATGTTATATTTATTTGTAACAAGAGCCTGAAGTTAGGTGTTTATTTTCAAGTTAACAGAATATTTTCCTTCCTATTTTCATTTGTGTTGCCGATAATTTGTTTTTAATGTAGTTGATGCATTTAAAGTTATTTTAAAGTCATTAAACGGGAGATCCTTCCATAATTAAAACATTTTACGGAGTTCTCATTTTAAAGTAGCGTAGGAACATTAGGATAGTTATTTAATTTAGTATAAGATTAAATGTTGGTCAATGTGTCTCGTCGAATATGCCAATATCTTCGATCTCTTAATACTCTATTGTGGAATATTCACGTAATTTAGGCTGAAATGATGATTACATTCCACGTTAAAAGCCACGATGATAACAGTCTACTTAGTTAACCTGTGTCCCAACTCGTCGGACTTGCACGTCCCTTGAGTGGAGCCTTCATGGATCTCCGACTGCATTGCTTCGCCGCGGCTGAACCCAACACTGAGATACAAAATTAAAATTTACAACACGGTCACAGGGACTGTTGTCAGGGCACAATATAGATAATGCTATTTGCTTTACGTCGCACCGACACAGATAGGTTTTATGGCGACGATGGGACAGGAACGGCCTAGGAATGCGAAGGAAGCGGCTGTGGCCTTAATTAAGGTACAGCCCCAGCATGTGCTTGGTGTCAAAATGGGAAACCACGGAAAACCATCTTCAGGGCTGCCGACAGTGGGGTTCGAACCCACTGTCTCCCGGATCAAGCTCACAGCTGCGCTCCCCTAACCGCTAACAACTCGCCCTGTATTATTATTATTATTATTATTATTATTATTATTATTATTATTATTGTTACGGAGTTATCCGTGGAAGGCAGAGGTGAAAGAAGGTGCGGGCTGGAATGGGTCTAACTACAAGTCCGAAAGATGAATTTACATTTAAATAAAGGTTATATTTTCAATAGACAACAAGGTTTAACAAATTTTCACTAGGTGAAATAACAATGAAAATTCAGGTACAATAATAATTTTACAAGCGAAAACCCATGTTAAGGGGTCTTTACAAATCCTGGGCTTCGAGCCCCAATTTCACAATCCTTGAGCTCTCAGCTCACAACCACAAATTACCGAAGGGCAGAAAACCCCCAATTACATGGAGCACTTGCTCCCACCTAGTAATGTCAAGCCTCCTAGAGGCACCTTTCAAAACACCAGAAAGAGCTGACCCGCCCTCAATCTTTCAAGCCTATTCAAGGCAATGCCTTCATTTACAATCGCTTGCCATCGAGGCACAACTTACAAGAATTAAACAGGGGTATCTCGTACCCAGCTTACAGGCCTTACAGGAATATAATAGGTTAATTTAAATGCCAATACCATAAATCAATCAATCAATCAATCAATCAATCAATCAATCAATCAATCAATCAATCAATCAATCAATCAATCAATACTGATCTGCATTTAGGGCAGTCGCCCAGGTGGCAGATTCCCTATCTGTTGCTTTCCTAGCCTTTTCCGAAATGATTTCAAAGAAATTGGAAATTTATTGAACATCTCCCTTGGTAAGTTATTCCAATCCCTAACTCCCCTTCCTATAAATGAATATTTGCCCCAGTTTGTCCTCTTGAATTCCAACTTATCTTCATATTGTGATCTTTCCTACTTTTATAGACGCCATTCAAACCTATTCGTCTACTAATGTCATTCCACGCCATCTCTCTGCTGACAGCTCGGAACATACCACTTAGTCGAGCAGCTCTTCTTCTTTCTCTCAATTCTTCCCAACCCAAACATTGCAACATTTTTGTAACGCTACTCTTTTGTCGGAAATCACCCAGAACAAACCGAGCTGCTTTTCTTTGGATTTTTTCCAAAAAAAAGAAAGAAAGAAAAAAAGAAAGGAGGCGTGAATTAGCACTCCTAAATATACCTTTTAAAACCTAAGAGGCACTAGGCCGATGACACAGGGGCTATTCCCAAGCTAGGGAGGTGACTCGTATAAGAAAAATAATTTAACACATTAATGAAGAGAAGAAAATCGGTTATGAAAACGTAGTCACCTCAAATCAAAATTGAAGGGGAGCTCGAGAGGGTAAAGCACACTCTATCTCCGATTTACAGTTAAAGTACTTAATAAGAAAATATTTACATAAGCCGGCACTTACATTTTTAAACAGGTAGGTTACATTGAAAAGGTTTCGAACCTTCCCCCAGGATTAAACTGCTGAGCTAGCAAGAAATAAAGCTGTTAAAAGACCATTACCTTTGCTGAAGAGCTGCTGCTCGCAGGAAGAGGCGCTACCCGCCCCCTGCTGTACTTCCATACACTAAGCTAGATGTTGTTGAAGTGGCCGAGAGCCAGGAAAATCCGCAGTTTTTATACTCTCGGGGAAGATTCGAGACCTTTCATGAATGATTAAGACACACCCACAGTCGTTTATTGGCTAACTAAAATTTACACATCAAAAATTGGGGAAGAAAGATACAATTGGCTGAAAATTAATGACAGAAATTATTGATTGGCTAACTTCAAAACTGGCGGAAAGAAAAGATTTGTATTGCCAACCCACAAATGAAAGAACGAAATTTAGTTATAGGAAAACTTATGAGTAGAAAATATCTTCAAGAAAAGTTCCATCACTTCGCACCAGGGTGCATGATCATAGTTTTTTGGTAGAGACATCTGTGAGAGAATGTCCACACTTCTTGATAATTAGTAAACAAAAACAATTCGAAATTAACTCAGTGACATCTTCTGATAAACTGTTGAATTATCATCATCATCATCATCATCTGTTTACCCTCCAGGTTCGGCTTTTCCCTCGGACTCAGCGAGGGATCCCACCTCTACCGCCTCAAGGGCAGTGTCCTGGAGCTTCAGACTCTTGGTCGGGGGATACAACTGGGGAGTATGACCAGTACCTCGCCCAGGCGGCCTCACCTGCTGCTATGGTGAAACTGTTGAATTAATTCAGTTTTAAAGTTCAGGGTTTCAGCTGTAAAGGAGTACTTTAAGGCGGAAAATTCAAATGTGCGGCGTATAGGTGTACCAACCGGTACAATTATTATTATTATTATTATTATTATTATTACTGGTGTCCGAATCATTGGCTGAATGGTAAGCATACTAACCTTCAGTTCGGAGGGTCCCGGGTTCGAATCCCGGTTGGGTGGAGGATTTTAATCACTTCTGATTATTTCTTTTGGCTCGGGGACTGGGTGAATGTGTCCGTCCAAACACTCTCTTCATCATATTCAGACAACATGCCACACTACCAACCACCACAGAAACACGCAATAAGGATGACATCTCTCCACACAGGGTAGGCGTCAGGAAGGGTATTCGGTTGTAAAACAGCACCGAATCCACATATGCGACAATTTGGGAAAAGAGGTAGAAGAGGAATTGTTATTAGTATATACGGATTTGTGATATTGAGAAAACACAGTTGACTATTTGGTCTTTGGAAAGACTGTACCTCGTGATCTTGTTCAGAATATCCAAGTTTTTTCGTTGTTCAGAATGGGGCCGAATAACTTTTTAATGGGAAACGAAGTCAGAGCAATTAATTCGAATCGTCCTAAGGTTATAAACGACCCTGGCGGTATGGACGCCGGCTGACCCATTGACACTGTTGGCCGAGGGAAAGAGGCTGCTAGCTGCATTGTGTAGGCGCGTCACACGGCCTGGCAGCAGCAGACGATCGAGCTACTGGTTGCCTTGCCAACCTTCAAGGTTATCTGCAGCGCAACCTTTCACCACACGTAGTCGCAGAGGATTCACTGTCACAATACAATACACGCGTTGGTCGCGTAACACATGGAATAGTGTCAGTCTTGCTGGTTGTAGACAGGAAACACTTTTAACACTTAGAATTACATTAATGGCCAAAATTTCTTTACTGATGGAAATGTTGATGGTGTTGTTTATTAATTAACAGAGAAGTACAACGGGTTTGCCATCCCCTGATAAGGAAGACACTGGAACATGTTTCTAATAATAATAATAATAATAATAATAATAATAATAATAATAATAATAATAATAATAACCTTTCTTTTCTCTTAATCCATTTACCCTCCAGAGTTGGTTTTTCCCCTCAGACTCAGAGAGGGATCGCACCTCCACTCCCTCAAGGGCAGTGTCCTGGTGCGTGAGAATTTGCGTCTGAGGGATACAGCTCGGTAGGAGGACCAGTACCTCGCCCAGGTGGCTTCACCTGCTATGTTGAACAGAGGCCTTGGGGGGGGGGGGGAGGAAGATCGGAAGGGATAGACAAGGAAGCTATTTTTTTTTTTGTTATTTGCTTTACGTCGCACCGCCACAGATAGGTCCTATGGCGACGATGGGATATGAAAGGCCTAGGAATTGGAAGGATGCGGTCGTGGCCTTAATTAAGGTACAGCCCCGGCATTTGCGTGGTGTGAAAATGGGAAACCACGGAAAACCATCCTCAGGGCTGCCGACAGTGGGACTCCAACCCATTATCTCCCGATTACTGGATACTGGCCGTACGTAAGCGACTGCAGCTATCGAGCTCCATTAGACAAGGAAGAGGGGGGCCGATGACCTTAGATGTTGGGCCCCTTTAAACTACTAGTATCATTAACCAAGGGAGAGGGAAGGAAGCGACCGTCGCTAAGTTAGGTACCAGCTCGGCATTTTGCCTGGAGGAGAAGTGGGAAACCACGGAAAAAAACTTCGAAGAAGGCTGAGATGGGAATTGAAAACCCCCCTCTGCTCATTTGATCTCCTGACGCTGAGTAAGCCCATTTCCAGCCCTTGTAACCCATTTGAAATGTCGTGGCAGAGCTGGGGATCGAACCCGGGCCTCCGGGGATGGCAGCTAATCACGCTAACCACTACACAATATATGTATGTATGGGCTCAGTATGTCCAGCCCTTGTCCCATTTCTTCACGGAGTGGGGTATCAAGTAAGATGATGTCATTTTCTATAATGTGCTTTGCGGCGCACCGACACAAATAGGTCTTACTGTGACGATAGGAGAGGAAAGAGATAGGAATGTAAAGGAAGCGACCGTGACTATAACTAAGGTACAGCCCCAGCATTTGCCCGGTAAGAAAATAGGGAACGACGGAAAACCATCTTCAGGTCTGCCGGCAGTGGGATTCAAACCCACTATCTCCCAAATGCAAGCTGATACCTACGTGACTCAAACTATTAGGCCATTTGTTCGATTTCTGACGTCAGTCTCATCACAGGAGTTAATGAGATGAAATGAATGATGTGATATATGGTAGTAGGAAGGGAGAGGGTGAAACCCGATACCGGTAAAAAGCCTACTCCTCTCGAACAGTACTAAGGAGTGTACTCAAAGCTTTACGTCGCCATCCGACGGACGAATCACCATCAACAGGGTCATATCTCCTCACTCCATATGAACACTGCGGAGAAGTTTGAAACTGATCCAGCGTTTATTATTATTATTATTATTATTATTATTATTATTATTATTATTATTATTATTATTATTATTATTATTATTATTATTATTATTATTATTATTATTACTTCTTTACTTCTTCTTTCTTAATACGTTTACCATTCAGGGTTGATTTCCCCTCCAAATCAGTGAGGGTCTCCACCTCCACCGGCTCAAGCGCAGTGTCTTGGGGCGTGAGACTGTGGGTCGGCGGAATACAATTGGGAAATAGGACCAGTACATCGCCCAGACGGCCTCATCTGCTGCGGGCCTTGTGAGGGGATGGAAAGATTGGAAGGGACGAACAAGGAAGAGGAAAGGAAGCGGCCGTGGCCTTAAGTTAGGTACCAACCCGGTATTTGCCTGGAGGAGAAGCGGAAAACCAGGGAAAACCACTTCGAGGATGGCTGAGGTGGGAATCGAACACCTTCCTCTACTCAGTTGACCTCCGGAGGTTGAGTGGGGCCAGTTATAGCCCACGTGCCACTTTTCAAATTTTGTTGCTGAGCCGGGTATTGAACCCGGGTCTCCGGTGGTGTCAACTAATGACGCTAACCAGTACACCACAGTGATGGGCATTATTATTATTATTATTATTATTATTATTATTATTATTATTATTATTATTATTATTATTATTATTATTGATATCTCCGGCTCAGTAAAAAAACGTATTTGTACCTAGCCTATACTATATGTGTGCAAGAATTCTCCCTCATTTACTTTGCTAAATATTTTTAGCTGTGCGGGTAGAGGCGCGCGGCTGTGAGCTTGCATCCGGGAGATAGTGGGCTCGAATCCTACTGTAGGCAGCCCTGAAGATGGTTTTCCGTAGTTTCCCATTTTCACACCAGGCAAATGCTGGGGCTGTACCTTAATTAAGGCCACGGCCGCTTCCTTCCAACTCCTAGGCCTTTTCTATAGCATCGTCGCCATAAGACCTATCTGCGTCGGTGCGGCATGCAGTCACTAGCAAAAATATATATATATTTTTAAGATATAGAATTAAGAAAATAGAACTCCTTATAACTTTGTTTTACTGCTTATAATTTACCGTTTTAAGAGTAGTCGATGAATAGAATGAAAATCATTGATGTTCAGGTAAATAGTTTCGGTAATAGTGATGATGAAGGCAGATATTTGCTTCGCGGGTTGGCAACGCTGGCGGCGTTCTACACTGCGGGCTGGGTTGGAGTTCATACGCCTGGTGAGACCAACTATGAAGCTGATATTATAGGTAGTGGAATCTGTTACAAAACCAAGAAATGCCAAGAAATGATATCGGTGATTCACTTGGTCAGCGTGAGGACATTATTATTATTATTATTATTATTATTATTATTATTATTATTATTATTATTATTATTATTATTATTATTATTATTATTATTATTATTATTAATACTAGCACTTCTTCAAGTGTCCCAGCGACTATATCACTGTCTGTCCTCTTTTTATAATTTCTTTTACATCGCACCGACACAGATAGGTCTTTTGGCACCGATGAGAGGCGCCATCCGTGAGCTTGCATCCGGGGGATAGTGGGTTCAAACCACACTGCCGCCCGTCCTGAAGATGGTTTTCCGTGGCTTCCCATTTGCACACCAGGCAAATGCTGGAGTTGTACCTTAATTAAGGCCACGACCTCATCCTTCCCACTCCTAGGCCTATATATATATTGCACCTGGCCCGGGCTCGACAGAGTGCTGAATATAGAATTTTACTTCTGAAATATCACATTGGATGGAAATCTTCTGGATGAGGAACTGCGTAAAATCAAACCCGAGCATCGAAGTCCCATCCTCCCTACTTTCACGCTGGCACGACGGCTAGTTTCAGAGCATACGGATCAATGGTTCTGTTCGTTAAATAAAGTGGACACTTAATCTAAATATATTGAAAGTAGGGCACTATAGTAAGAGGAATACGCTAATCTACTAAATGATAAGAATGGATTGTTCCCAATTCAAGAACATAATTTTAATTACCGAGAGATCCCATGATAATATTTACACACACGAGAAATGCCATTATTTTTCCTGCGTGGCAAATTTTAAACACTGAAATTCGTCATATTGGCAATTCCGTTAAATATCTTTTATCAGTCTTGGTCACTTCTGAATCTCATTTTGGCATTAACAATGCATGTATACACTTGAATTATTAATCACTAGGGATCTCTCTCCCTACCTTAATACTGATACTCGTGGGTATCCACTATATTAATACATAACAACACAAAATTACACGAAGGGGATGGCATTCTCGTGAGGAAACAATAAATTTTACATTTCGTTTTGTTCCGATGTTTATGAAAGTGGAGTCCCGCACATTTAACCAATCATAAACATCATGTCGTCGCTTGTCATTAGTAAAGTATACATTATTACATTAATGTCCGGCTCCATGGCTAAATTGTTTGCGTGCTGGCCTTCAGTCACAGGGGTCCCGGGTTCGATACCCGGCAGGGTAGCTAACTTTAACCACCATTGGTTAATTTCTCTGGCACGGGGGCTGGTTGTATGTGTCGTCTTCATCATCATTTCATCCTCATCGTGACGCGCAGGTCGCCTACGGGAGTCAAATCGAAAGACCTGTACCTGGTGAGCCGAACATGTCCTCGGACACTCCCGGTACTAAAAGCCATACGCCATTTAATTTCATCAAATTAATTACTCATCACACTATGGAATATATGCATTTCTCTGGGGTAATAACTTATCCTAATATTTACAGAACAGAAACACGACGTTGGTTATCCTGTAACTCCGCAGACATCAATATACACTGATAGAACATAAAATATAAGCACATATTACAATGAAGCATTAACCTGTAAATACAAAAGTACAATACATAATCCACACACTGTAATGCTTTCTGAGAATCTCTTTCAGGTCTCTTGGTGTCGATCCAAGGACGTCGATACCAATCAGGTATCGAACCACGTTTACTTCGAGGTGCTATCTGAAAATCCCTACTACGGTCTTATTTCAATGTACAAATTGGAGGAGTGTACTTCACCTACCGGATCATGAAAACATACAGCATTGAAGACAACAAATTATTGACACGTGTGTTTTTATTTATTATTACAACTTCCCCCGATGCGGAGGCTGCCACAAGGACAAAGTATGTCGACTACACAGTATTTTGTCTTCTAAGTTACTGTTGATTTTGCTAGTGTGCCAGGTAGAAAAATCACCACAAGGCTCAGGTATAAATTTGCAATACGTCTCTTCAGATGTTATATAGATGATTGCGGAGTATGGTCACTGAACCTCGTATTGCGGCGATAGCGATGTCGTGTAGTCGTGTCCGGCTGAGACCGAGAGAATCCCATAGCTGTACAATAAATTTAGGGATTTTGCCTCGAGCTCCGATCAAACATTCAGTACAGTGTGAAATGGGCAACGTTTTAGTCAGCTGGTGCAGGCGGTCGACAGACAGTTAGCAAGACAAGCGGCCGAGAGTTGGGCATTCACCCCTCTTGCCATTCTTTACCATAAATCTTTCACTTCGACGACAGTCTGGTCTACAACCCCAGCTGATCAGACACATACAATCTCACCCGGGTATGAACAACGTAATTCTTAATTCAATTATCTCATATCCGCAGGGCATATAACCATTTAAGGATATTCTTAAAATATTATTTCATCCCAGTATCCCAACCCCATTCAGTATTGGTCCACCTCATCATTATTATTATTATTATTATTATTATTATTATTATTATTATTATTATTATTATTATTATTATTATTATTATTAGTGTTGTTATTATTATTATTCTCAAATCTGTCACCTCGCACGTTTTCACATATACGGGTTCACTCTTCATTTTCACACATGTGTACCTAGTCTCCACGTTATTCACACATTGAGACCCTAATCGACAGGGATTTAATTTAACATATCACTCATTCGCGTAGCTATCTAAGGTCATGGTTCGAACCTCGAGTCAGCTTTCCTTTCTCCAGTCGTCAGCATCCTTAATACTAAAAATGAAAGTAACTGTATTCATGCATTAAAGTTGTGAAACGTCTGAATAATCTATATTTTAAAAAAATTGAGAAGATCCATATCAGCTGATTGAAATTGGAACGAATTATGAAGTCCGCTGAATTATTTAAATACACCCTTGCGACTGCTTCACTCAAACATAACAAACTGTAGGGCCTTATGTACTACTTCATGCAAAATCCATGGAATAACTTTGTGATTAATCAATAATGACAGAAGACAAAATTTAAAATTAAAAAATTACCCCAACACGCATACTGCGTCACCTACATTGTTATAATGAACATCAAAATGCAATCTGATAGATTCTATTTACAAAGTTTAAGTTTTACATATTTATGCGACACGGCTGATTTTCATGCTAAGAATATAATGGAATATACTTATCATTTGCTGTATGTAACCTGCTGTCATGTGAGGATACCCATATGGACTTAGATATCTATAACTGGCTTCTGGTTAGAAGGATGTCCTTCGGGGTTGAATCCATGGTGCCTTGATGTGCTATCTCCGGCTGCCGGAAGTTCTGCGTTGTCTTCAAACAGGAATTTTGCAGGCACACAGGCGCATTCTTGTAGTGTTGAATCCTGGGTTCGACGAGCACTCACATACACGCGAACAAATTAGGAATCGGTTATTTGAAGCAGTGTTAATATGTCTCCGAATAACATGACTAATAGATCCACTCATGGACTCGAATGGACTACCCACGTAACGCTTACTGTCCCTGAAGATCGCTACTCGATTTCCGTTCGTTATGTAGATAAATATTTATTGGTTTTATTTGTTTCTACGTGAGCGTCACTGTTCATTTATGGAGCACTTTCTGGCTAATCTGACAACGTTTACTTGTTAGGCTGATTGTCTCCTACAACTGCACGTAACTTAACCACAGTACAATAACTACTGCTTCTCTATAGTCAATAATTCGCTACGTCGTGACGATTTTTGGTAATGTTACCCGTTCTTTCTAAATATATTCATTTTAGCCTGCAATAATACTGCTTGTCTGCATTCCAGCACTATGAATGCGTATCGGACTGACGTGGAGTAGACACCTGTCTAACAAAATATCGAAAACACTGAGTAAATGAGGGTTGTCCTGGTTGTCCATATATAGAACACACGGGTCGTCAGCTATGGATAGGGTAAACTCCGTCTACATGGGAAAATCACTCCGCTAATAATTGTCTCAGAGAGTGATGTAGATATTCATTTTATAGATCTTGACATCCTCTATTTACTGGTCTAAAACCAAACCCCACGGCGCTTATCGCCCTTGAAAGAGCCTTGATCTGCCCAGCGACCGCTGCTCAGTCCGAAGGCCTGCAGATTACGAGGGGTCGTGTGGTCAGCACGACGCATGCTCTCGGCAGTTATTCTGGGCTTTCGAGACCGGATTGACTGGTCTACTTTCCTTTAAATCGCATCGCAGGTTTTCTAGTAATCACCCAAGCGTCTTCTTACATTTCAGCGCACGAAGAGGTGGGAGATGGGGACTCCCCTATCTGTGTCAAGATAAGTACTAGGGACAGAAGGTTTCCTTCACCGCACATCTGCCTAATGTGCGTCATTAATAATGTGCTCGTTAAGTAATTCATCTTCCTACATTATCATATATTATAAATTAGGCTGAGTTCATTGAGTCCTTGCTTGTAAATTTCTTAGGCTTCTGACGAATTATTATTATTATTATTATTATTATTATTATTATTATTATTATTATTATTATTATTATTATGATTATTATTATTATTATTATTAATTGATACGCGAAATTTGTGGGTTGGTATGCAAGAGTATGTATGTAAATCGGTGAGAATATCGAGTTCTCAAGTTAGAACCTTGAAAAGGCAGTAGTTGAGCGCGGCGTCCTGCTTCGCGCTCGCTTGCACGAAAGAGAGCGCAGTTCCAAGGTCTCGCTGTACTCGCAATTAGAGCTTCAATCTTCGAGCTCGTCCAGCGTCGCTCGTATCCCGGACCGGGCATAAGATGCTTGTTACAACAAAGTATTTCGTAGAATGATGTGGAAAACGGCACATATGTCTTGTTGGGCATCATGACATGTCTAATAGCATGGTATTGAAAGGTTACGATATATATAAGTCTCCGCTGCTAACTGGTTAGTGTGCTAGCCTATGTTTCAAAGGGTACCGGGTTCGATTCACGGACGGGAAAGAGACTTTAACATTCATTTTCTATGTCCTCTGGCTCGAAGTCGGGGAGTTGTTTGTGCTGTCTTCAACATTATAATTTCATTCCTGGTACGTAGGCTCCCGGCCTCACAGATGCACCGCCATAGGCATCAACTCAAAAGACCACTGCCATGCCTCTCCGGAGGTCACACGCCATTATTTTATTATTATTGTTGTTATTATTTTACAGCTTTTATTTTGCTAGTGGCTTTACGTCGCACCGATGGTATAGACAGGCCTAGGAGTTGGAAGGAAGCGGCCGTGCCCTTAATTAAGGTACAGCTCCAGAATTTGCCTGGTGTTAAAATGGGAAAACTCAGAAAACCATCTTCAGGGCTGCCGACAGCGGGATTCGAACCCACTATCTCCCGGATGCAGGCTCACAGCAGCGCACTCCTGACCGGACGGCCAACTCGCCCGGTTTTCACAGCTTCCCCCCCACACATACACTTAGGCAGAAGCGAACTAACTCTTACATGTGGATTTAGACCTTTTTTAAGGCCGGATGCCCTTCCTGGCGCAATCCCTATGTGGAAGGATGTAATCACTGTTGCGTGTTTCTGTGCTGGTTGGTAGTGTGGTGTTTTGTCTGAATATGAAGAGGGGAGAATTGGGACAAACAAAAATGACCAGTCCTCGAGCCAGAGGAATGAATCAAACGCGATTAAATTCTACGACTCGGCTGGGAATCGAATCTGTTACTCTCTGAACCAAAGACCGCAACACTGACCATTCAGCCAAGGAGTCGAATATTATTATATAATAATAATATATAATATATAATAATATTCCCGTGTGGGGATTTACCGGTTACCTCCATCGGGCGCGTCCCATTGGAATTGGGGAAGCTCGCTGGCTCTGCCACCAGCAGAGTCAGAGGGTAGTAGGGAAATAAAATACCACCGTGAAAAAACAACTGGTCCCTTGCCAGGGTTACGGCGAAGACTGGTAAATGACCAGAAGCCAGGAAACATCTCGAGGTAACCTCTAGGGCTAACAACCCTAGTTGTAAAAGGATGGGTACCCGTCCAAAGCAAAGTCAAGTCAAAAAGCATGATGGCACAACATTTCAAGAAACATACCCCAGGGGGTAAATCTTCGGATAAATCCCTCGTCGTGAAAGCCACGGCGCACGAGTCTCGTTCGGATTCTGGGGGAGACTCGACATCATGCAAGAGACGAGTCGGAGCGTCTCGGTGTACCACGAAGAGTCAAAAACTCAGCCCAAAATCTAAAACCTTTCTAGCAACTTTCAACATAAATTCACTTACACAAACTGGCAAGCTGAAAACCCTCACCAAAGCTCTTCACGAAAATCAGATATCCATAATGGCCCTACAGGAAACAAGGTACCCAGATGAAGAGATTTTTGAATCCGAAGGCTACCGATTTTTCAAGAGCAAAGCCCAAAAAGGAATCCTCAATGGAGCTTCGATGCTTGGAACCGCGTTTGCTGTTAGAACAGAGATCCTTAAATCGGTTGCAAATTTCGAACCTGTGAATGACAGATTGTCCATACTCACAATTAAATGCGCGAACAAAACCTACGCCCTAGTTAACGCACATGCTCCTACAAACGATAAGAACAAGTCTGATCCAGACGAAGTTGATAATTTCTGGGACCTACTGGATGAAAAATTAAACAAAATTCCCAAACACCATGTCAAGCTTCTTTTGGGTGACTTCAATGCCCAACTAGGTCGTGAACAGAAGTACAAGAAAGTTATAGGAAATTACCCTGCTCACAAAAGAACCAATCCCAACGGCAAAAGACTGGTGTCCATTTGCGAAAATCACAACCTGCAGGTCATGTCGACCCACTTTCGCCATCTACCCAGAAAGCAAATGACTTGGCGTTCTCCCGTCCAAGCTCTCGGAGAGTTCCAAATTGATCATGTTGCAATCTCCAGGAGAAACAGCCCTGAGATTATGAATGTCAAGGTAAAGAAAGGCATCAATGTGACCTCAGATCATTATATGTCTCTTATCAAATTCAAACCAATTCCCGCAAACACAAGGAAGACAACCAAACAGATCACACGCTTCGACAATGATAAACTTCGGCAAAGGGTCGAGAAGTTCCAGGAGAAGGCTAGACCAAATGACTGTGACTTTAACAACGCCAAAAGTCTCCTTGTTGAGGCCGCCAAAGACGTTGCAGAAATCAAGAGAAGCAAAAAGCATGCCTGGTGGAATGGTGCCTGCGAATCAGTCCTCCAAGAAAGACTCAATGCGTGGAAACAGTACTACTCTACGAAATCAGAAAATGATTGGGAAACCTACAAAACCCAACGTGCCCAAGCAGCTAGGGTGTTCAGAACTGAGAAACGTAAATACGAAAAATCTCTCATTGAAAAGATAGAACTAAACTTTAGGAAGAATGAAAGCAGAGAGTACTACAGATACTTCAAACGAAAACTCACTGGCTATAAACCACCATCTCTATGCTTTGAGCGAAAGGACGGCTCAAATGAAGAAAATTGCAGCATTCTGGCAGACTACTTCATGATTTAGGTAATTGCTCTAAACCGCAAAGCCCCATTGAAACCAAGGAACCCTTACTCAGATACCCAGATTCCAGACCACCCGACAGAGATGAAATCAAGCGCCACATTGCCTGTCTCAAAAAAAAATAATAACAAAGCGCCGGGGGAAGACTCAGTAGTAGCAGAACTATGGAAATACGCCCCAGATGAATAACTTGATATCTTGCAAAGGCAAATAGAAGAAGTTTGGAACAAGGAGACCCTACCTGAAGATTGGAAAATAGCTTTGATCCATCCATTACACAAAAAAGGCAGCATGAAGAACAACTACAAAGGAATATCTTTGCTACCCGTGACTTACAAAATTCTATCACTTGCCATCCTGTAGCGTTTGGAAGCACAAGTCGAACATCAAATTGGTGAATACCAAGGAGGGTTCAGAAAAGGTCGCTCAACAGCTGAACAGATCCAAAATCTCAAAACGATCATCAGATATTGTACACTAAGGTCCAAGCAGTATGTGTCTGTCTTTGTGGACTTTAAGAAAGCGTACGACTCCATTGACCGGGAAGTCCTGCTAAACATCTTAAATGAATTTGGAGTTGACTTGAAACTGCTGGCATTAATTAGAGCCACCCTGACCGATACAAAATCCAAGGTTAAGTTCCACGGATATCTCTCGCATTCCTTTGACATCAATAATCAATAATAATATTATTATATATATATAATTTGCTGGGGCCATCAAGGACCACGTTATGTCTTGTTGCATTTGACACTGAACTTGGCCTTCTTTAGGTGATGGGCTATCCCCGATACTCTTCAACTGTGTTCTTGAAAAGATCATCAGAACCTGGCGGGTGAGATTACAGGATACCAACTACAGTCCATTGAGAATAGGAACCAAATCTAAGGGGATCGCAACAGACTGCTTAGCATTTGCCGATGATATTGCTGTTCTCTCAAACGACATAGAAACAGCTAGAGCTCAAGTTGAAATTTTAAAGGAAATTGCCGAATAAAGTGGTTTGCAGATATCGTTTGAGAAAACAGGAGTAATGGCTAACATCAAAGCGGATCCACCAAAACTCCATACAAAATACGGGGACATCACCCGAGTAGAATAATTCAAATACCTGGGTGAGATCATCATGAAAAATGGACTGGACAAAGAAGCACTTCAGGAGCGAGTACGCAAACTGGAAATAGCCTACCAAACATCCCGCACAATCTACAACAAAAAATGCCTTTCCCAAAACACCAAGATACGTCACTATGAAACAGTTCTGAAGCCAGTAGTTCTATATGCAGCCGAAACCCTGTCTCTAAATACCAACAAAGGACTCCTTGAAGAACTGGAGAAAAGAGAACGCAAAATTGTGAGAGGAATCTTGGGATCAAAGTACAGAAGTGGAGTCCATCAAAAGAGATCCAACAAGGAAGTCTACAGCAAAATAGAGAAAATTACCGACACAATCAGAAAAAGACGGGCACGATTTTACGGTCATCTGAAAGGAATGGACGGAAGAAAGTTAACTAAAGAAATATTTCACTTTTTTGATTCAAACCCCAAAACCACAATTCCCTGGTTTAGAAATACCAAAGAAGACCTTCAAATGCTACATATCTCAGCTGAAGACGCCCTTAACAGAGTTCTCTTCCGCAAGAAAATATTGACGAACGGGCTAAACCGAGACGAGCAACCGAAGAGAAGACACGGTGCCCCTTGGACAGAGGAGCGTAAGCAGGCCCACTCACAAAGAATGAGGGAAATTTTGGGCTCTAAAGAAGGCCAAGTTCAGTGTCAAATGCAACAAGACTTAACGTGGTCCTTGATGGCCCCAGCGAATTATATATATATAATATTATTATTATTATATAATATTATAATATAATATTATCATATTATTATTATTATTATTATTATTATTATTATTATTATTATTATTATTATTATTATTATTATTATTATTTAATTCTCACGCAGTAGGTTGACGAGGTTGCTGATCTAGATTTCCTCAGATTTTTTAATTAAACAGCAATAGCAGAAGCAACAATAACAGCAAATCAAATAAAGTGGTATCGGGGTGGTGTGATGAGGACTAAAACTAACTTTTGTTCCTAGGAATTAACTCGTTTCTGCTGAAGGTAGAATGGACCATTCGGCCAGATGCCTCTCCAAAGATGATATTTCGAAACGTCTTCACTTCAAATAGGGAATCTAACCTACAACATCCTAGGTGAATCAAGCTAGCCGTTCCCTACCTGAAACAGATACCGGTAATATTAACAAATTACTGTTGAAGAGTTTTCATTCCTCAACCTGAAGGATTCATTCTTTTTGTATTCCTTATACGTCCCACTAACTAATTTTACGGTTTTCGGAGTCGCCGAGGCGCGGGAATTTAGTCCCGCAGGAGTTCCTTTAAGTGCCATTGAATGTATCGACATGAGGCTGACGTATTTGAGCCCTTCAAATACCACCGGATTGAGCCAGGATTGAGCCTGCCATGTTGGGGTCAAAAGGCCAGGGCCTCAACTACCTCAGCTACTCAGCTGAAGATGTGAGGGGGAGCAACCAAAAGTTTACGCCATTTCTCTGGCCAGAAGATGCGAACTGGTGAGGGGAGACCTGCGGATAGAAGATTGGTGCGGAAGGTGTGAGGGTTTGTTGATTGTTCTTTATTTCTGTTTTCTTTTCTACGGAGGAGTATGCTACATTGAATTTTACATTTTGTTGCAATGTTCAAAATTCTTTATTTTCTTTCTTGTTTGAGTAGATTGGTTATGTTCAGCATATGTGTACTTAAAATTTGCACATATTGCTGTGCCGGGCTTAGGACTTAGATGGTTGAGGCGCTGGCCTTCTGTTCCCTACTTTGCCGGTTCGATTCTGGCTCAGTCCGGTAGTATTTGAAACTGCTCATATAAGCCAGCTTCTTGTCGGTAGATTTACCGGCACATAAAAGAACTCCTGCATGACTAAATTCCGGCACCTCGGCGTCTCCAATAACCGTAAAAGTAGTTAGTGGACGTAAAGCCAATAACTTAACATTAGTATTATTAATATTGCTGATTGATTATTGTCAGGACACGTGGTCCCTTAGACATTTTCTCGATGTAGACAATTGGCACTTAACTGTCAAAGTTCCATGTTGAAGGATTTACAGAGAGCCCAGTCTCTTACCAGCTCACGGAACTTCGCTAACAATAGGTTTTAGTCACCTCGGAGCAGTCCTTGAACCATAGCTCATCATCCTGCTTGGTTTCTTCCTCAAACTTCAGCTCATTAGTGGCACCTGTGTAAGTCAGGTAGTGATGATATAACGTCCTTCTCGTCTTTACACAACAGCGCATGCTTAAACATCAGCGATTAGCAGCTTGGAAAGATTAGTGATGGGGTAGTTATCTCAAGGGCCAATACTACGTCACTCAGTTAGTAAGCCTTCTTACCATTAATCATCAAAGGAAGATGAATCAAAGGAAGGATCGTAACAGTTGGCATTGCCAACAGTGGCGGCACACATTTCCTGTAGAAAAAAACCTTTTTAGCCACCTAAAACTATGAATTATAAAATAAAGCAATTTGTACAGACCCCATCGGCTTTTCAGCAAATACTTTCATTTAAATTTCTTTTATTAAGAAAAATACTTGAAAGAAATACACACAAAATGTCGTTGTACAGCGCCACAGCAAGTATTGGAGACAAAGGCCCAACGAATATGTAACCGAAACAATATTGGGTCCTCTCAATTGTATAAAATCTATCAGTAACACATATGAATTATTATTGGACTCCAGCAGGTAATTTAATGCCATCTATATACATTTAATATTGAGAAAGGTCTTAATGTAAGATTAAAAAATTAATTCATTTATCAACAGATTTTGAACATACATACATACATACATACTGTACCAGGAACTGTTTTAGCCAGGTACATTATTTTAAAGTTGCCGGAATATTTGGAAAAGGACGGCAGTATTATGTGTTCATGTGCCCGACATCTTATGCGAGCTCGATACGAAGTTCCTCGTGGCAAGCAGGACACGTCACTAGCGATGAACCTGCGGGTGACGTCAGCGCCACATGTTGTATGCCTTTCTCTCGAATGTACTGGGAAAAATTTATGACTTTTTAACCGATAAAGGTACAGAAATGAGACATACCTCATCGTGTAGCCAGTCTTCTGAAGGCAAACATATGTCAATCTCAATAAATTCCATCAAGGCGTTCAAGAGATATAAGCGAGAAAGAAACCACGTTTCTCATCGTGACGTGCTGAGTAACCTTGGCCTTACGGAATATAAGCAGCGGACCGGACCGTAGCAACCCAGTTCAAATACTTCACAGCGGGCTCGCCTGTCATGCTGATCGCGACGAGTGAAGTCGAACTCAGTGTTCATTCTGCCGGAACGTCGTAATACTTATATAAATTTCGGCAGCAAGTTGACACTTAGTTTATATGAATACCAGTGAGTAACCTATAAATTGTTGGACTTACAATTAGTCAGGGACGTTCGAGCTTCGGAAATTAACGTGTTTACAACATCTAAGTCATAAGACTTGTAATACTTCGCCAATATTTGCATTTACCAAATATCTCGACTTTCGTGTGAATAACTTTAACAAACTTGAAGTTAGCACGACTACTTTAAATTGAGATGGTCTTCAACTGTTTCAACCTAGAACATCGTGAGTGTAGGTTTGCATCACATTGAGTCTTTTGAGTATTATCAAAGCCTAAAACACTTTAACTTGTGCATAAAGACTGTTCGCTAATCATTGTAACAGACTGTACAATTGAAAACAACCCGTGTGAATAGACTGTATAATGAACTTTGAATATGCCGTAATACATTACGCATACTTCGTAATTCAGTGCCATTATGAATTATAGGATTCGTACACGAATACTTGAGGAACTATGATAGTGAGAAGGTAACATTACGATATATTACGATATATTTCTTTGCTGTGAAAGTGTGTCATGATAAACTGTGCTTCGAATGTCAGTTATTTCTGACAATACGAACGGTGTGCAGTAAGTGTAAAAACGAACTATGCATGGAAGTGTGTTTTCTCATTTTCCAATTATCGCAACTTACGAGAAGAAACAGTGTTTCGACACATTTCTCATCTCCTGAATGGTGATTATTTCTGAGACAGTTATAATCAGTTCTAACAGCACAAATCAAATGGTGCACGTTTCGACATAGGACACTGTATCAGTGGCCTAGTCAGATGGACTTTCTCGTGTTAAAGTCACTCTTTGTTTAACGTGAGAAATCCTGACTTGAGACGACGGAGATCGGCGATGGAGAACGACATAGATCAAAGGAGACCGACGGAGATCGACGGAGATTTGATGCAGATCAATGCGGAACGTGGACTTGGCACTAGAGGGACAGTTCCAGGGACGTGGTAGTATCGAACATCGTGGTGCTTTCTGTTAGCTGAGTTCCAGATTGCTGCTTGACGAGCAGTATTCAATAGTTCGAGCTCAACAAGAAGACATATTTCAGGTGATATAAGTGTCTTTTCATTCAGAAACATAATTCTGACTTTCAACAGAATTCTTATAGACAGTGTCATTGCTGACAAAGAACATTGACACAATTTAAAAGCTCACTTACTTAATATTTTTATAAACTTGGAAAATTAACGCTTTACAAAACTTAAGAGTAAAGACAGATTTTCAGATGACTTTAGAATTTCAATTCAGTGCTTCATTCATAGTGAAAGCGTACCATAAACTCTTAATTTGCAATATTCACATAAAGTGTATAATACGTTACGTAAAATAGGACAACTTTATTCCAGAAGATCGGATTTGATTTCAAGTGTTTTATATTTGAATATAAATAGTCTGATGTGTTCACGAGAAGGAACTACAAGATTTACTTTATTGAATTTACGTACAAAACGTACTCTAAAATCACAAGTGATAATAGAAATGACTTTAGGATTTCTTACTTACTTACTTACAACATGCAGTATTAATTTATATCAAGAAAGTCATGATGGACATAACTGGTTGAAAAGAACATTATTCAGTTGGATTTTATACGATCAACATAATTTTTACGATATTTTGTTATTGGAATTGGGATATATTTTCCAATAAATATCGATGATCACTACAATTCAGCGAAATAATAGGGCAACATTTCATAGGTTGAATAAATGGAAGAAAATTATAATATCTATTATTTCGACTTGCGATCCTCCCTTTCTGTACCTTCTCCTAAGGACTAGGCACCACTCAGAACAACCTCATGCTCCTTGAAATCAACTTGTCCTGGTACAATACATACATACGTACTGTATCAGGAATGCCTACGGCCTGGAACATTGTGTTTTTAATTCGCAAAATATTTGCGACATGAAGGCGCAAACACTTCAATACAGCGTGCGAGGTAAAGGTACGGGAAGGAGCTGCGAGCTATGCGTGTGTGTGAGAGATAGCGCTACGTCACAGGCAGGAAGCATGCAGGATGACGTAATCTCAAGTGCAGCCGGCTCACAAGTCCAGAATATTTTTTATATATTCTAAATACTTTCAGGTTCATAAGAATAAAGTACACCACTATGAAGCCCATTATTTCAATGTAACCTTGCCAAAATTTCAAGTGAAACGGACTACGGTTTATCAAGATATTGAGTTGGAAAGAAAACACATTTAGCACCAGAAGCAGGCAGCTACCCTTAACTTCGGGTATAAAAGAACGGAGACTCGTTGCCAGAGAGAAGGCGTTACTTTCTAGGTGGCCCGCCCTTCCCCTTCGGGGACGGGAATTAAAACCTTCCCTAGGTCCTAGAGGTACTGTTTGTTGCAACGTACAACTCAACGATGACGGGTCATCGTACGGTCGCCGCGTGCGGGTGTCGAACCTGAGAACTTTGTCGCGTTACGCAAAACTAGTCGTCGTACTTATAAAATTCTGCAGTGCTACGGACTTAGAAAATCCCGGCGTGTGCCAAGACGAACTCTAATATTTCTCGGTAATATCTCCGAACTTATAAAATTTCAGCATGTGTTAGAATGAGTGTTTAATATTTCACAGTGTTAGATCGGAACTTAGGATATTTTGAGAACTCGGAACATTGTATTTTTCGTAACCGAGAGTGGACAATTTTTTCAAACATTACTTCTTTTTGAACAGTGATTTCAAATAACCTAGTGAATATTCAGGACAATTTGTGGCAATTCCTTGAAATATTAACCCAAGTGAAGGGAAATAATATACAATATCGCCTTAGTGTTTGTGTCATAAATAATTATGAACATTTGAATACGTCTTACGTGTGTAATAAATGAACTGAACTTGATAAACCCGACAAGCTGTAAACTTCAGGTTTTATTTGAAACCAAGTACAAGGTGTTTTTGACCGACAGTAACATTATTCTCATGTGTAAATAGTATTAATTATTTGAATAATGTTTCGAAACTATTACCACTTGAAATGAACTTCGAAATTGCAATTGTGCTTCTAATGGTAGTATCTTTCGAACAGTCTTTTATGCTTCTAAACCATAATTGTTTCAAACTGTTCTTACTTTCACGCAAGGCCATAATTATCTCAAAGTGGGATTTTTATTTTGAATTTTACGTGACATGCTATGATTCAAAGTGCGATTCTAAGTATTGTTTACTAGTGATTAACTAATATTTAATTTAACAGATCGTGCTATTTTAACACTCATAATTTACATCAACTGAACTTTATCGTATCTTCATAATGAATACGTGACACCAGAAATCTTGACCGAATGTTTAACCCTCATATCAACCTAACACCTGACTCGACGTGGGACCGAGCTCGATAGCTGCAGTCGCTTAAGTGCGGCCAGTATCCAGTAATCGGGAGATAGTGGGTTCGAGCCCCACTGTCGGCAGCCCTGAAGATGGTTTTCCGTGTTTTCCCATTTTCACACCAGGCAAATGCTGGGGCTGTACCTTAATTAAGGCCACGGTCGATTCCTTCCCATTCCTAGGCCTTTCCTATCCCATCGTCGCCAAAAGATATATCTGTGTCGGTGCGACGTAAAGCAAAATAGCAAAAAACTCGACGTGGGAGATGGTACGTGGTACAGCGTGGGATTGAACGTGCTACAGCGTGAAAGATGGAACGTGGTACAGAGTGGGATTGAACTTGGTATAACGTGGGAGATGGTATGTGGTATAACGTGGTGCTAACGACATGGAAGGAATTCCAGACGCTGTTCGTAGATACGCATTCCCCAGTTTCAGCGTCATGAACATTCAGGTGATATGAGTGCATTTAACATCAAACTTTTGAACTGTTAAAAACAGTGATTACTTTGAAATCATTCACATATGCTAAATAGCAGTAGTCAATTACGAACTTCATGAAAAGACTCTGTATACCTTTTAAGTGCTAATTTCACTTCAAGTGCTAATTTAATTTCAAGTGCTAAATAAAAAGACTTGAGGAAACTTAAAATAAGATTTTAGAAAGAATGTAGGTATTTCAAATAATGATACGAAGTGATTAATCTAAAAAGACTGCAGGCATTACAAGTAAATAATTTAGAAAGGCTGCAGGCATTACAAGTGAATATTCTAAAAAGACTGTAGGTATTACAAGTGATTAATCTAGAGATACTGCCAGCATTACAAGTAATTATTCTAGAAAAGCTGTAAATAATTACGAAGCAATATTTTCTTTACAAATTAATGAGGGAAATTAGTTTATTTTCAACTTTCATTCACCGCAAGTATTCACAATATTTATTGAAACATTCAAGAATCAATCTAACAGAGGTGATTTCCAACTAATTTCTAATTTTCAATGCGAGATAGTAATGAAGTTTTTTATGCGGCAAGCCAGTTGAATAAATTTAATTTTGCAAAATAACATCTATTATTTCGCTCTACGAACTCCATTCTCTGTACCGGCTCCTAAGAACTGGACACTCCCTAAGACCATTCTCATGCTCCTTACTCCTACGACTTTTCCTGGTAGAATACATACATCATAATTATACACCTTATTGCCTTCCAGCGTTCAGTCTGCAAGCCTCTGTGAATTTAATAAACGTCGCCACAATCCTCTATTTGCAACTAGTACTCTGGCCTAATTTAGTTCTATAATTCTTATCTTTAAATCGTTAGAAACTGAGTCTAAATATCGTTATCTTAGTCCCGCTCTAGTTCTCCTACCCTCCGTAGCAGAGTCCATCATTCTCCTGGGAGTAGTATAATAAGCGGGTTCTGCCGCCGCCTCCGCCTCCGGGCTCCCAGGGGCCCCTCCGCCTCCGCCTCACGGGAGGCCCTCCCAGAGGTCTCCTCCGCCTCCGCCTCCCGAGGGGCCTTCCCAGAAGCGGGAGGAAGGTAATACCTAACCTAAAATAAAATAATATGCCAATTCTACATTATTTATTTACATCTTGTATGTACAAGTTTTACCTCGAATCATTTTACCCTAGTGATGTTTGCGTACTTCTTCCATTCTCGACACAATTCTTGTATGGACAAGTTTAAACTTGCCGTACTACGCTCTCAGCGTACATCTCCCTATCTTTATACAATACGTACAGTGAATTGTGATGTAAGACAGCTTACCGTACATATTTACAAAGTACACACCTCTAGCATAATGTTTACACACATCTGCTTTATGTAAAGTAGTGCCTATCAATACTACTATGCCCCCATGCTAGAGTGTTGGTAGAATTTGGGATGACAAACCGTTTGCAATCATCATTATTAAGGGCTACCTTACTAATTAAATGAGTGTACAACTGGTGCTTCTTGCTTCTAATGACAGACATTTGCTTATGCAAAACAGGAGGATTACTTTTAATGCAATTGTTATAGTTTTCAAAACTTAGCTGATTCTGAACGACGTTCTTTTTAACCCCCTTCAATCTCTTTATTTGTAGTTCATTTAAGAGTTTTATGCAATATGACTTGGATTTAGTACCTACAAATGAATCGATAATATTCCCAGCACATTCATCTTTCATTTTACCTAGAACCTTTTTGTTCACTAGCGGTAGATGATATTGATTATTTGCAGGATAGTTACTTGTATCAAACCTACCCAAGTCTGGCTTTATATCGTTGTAATAGTCATCAGTTTTGATTTGAAAAATAAACGAATCGGTATCTGTGTAGAGCAATTGCGCATTACGCGCGTACGTCTTCATCATATAATCGTAATGGAATTCATACATGAGTGTTTTAGCCAATTCAAGTACTGCAAAGCCGACGTAGGTAGGTTTGTCATACTTAACCTTAACACGATTCATCTCTATAATAACTAAATTCCCATGTATGATGGCACAGCTGTGGAAATTTGGTTTACTGATGAAATAGTTAGCACCATACCTTTTCTTAATATTATCCCAGTTTGTAATCAATTTTACATCAACGCGTTTGTCAACATTTTCCATAGTCTTACCAAACACACTGTTATTCATGAGCTTTTAGAAATATTTTTCAAACTCGTTAACCGCATTCGTTCTTAAATCATTGTTCAGATCGATATATGGCTTTAGCCACGGTGACTGATTAAATTCTAGTACGCGATGAATTTTGGATAACTTCAAACCATGCTGCAAACACTATTTTAAATTTCGGTAATGAATGATATACTTAGATTTATCACACAAATTAGGAATTAGCATTTTCGTCGTTGATGCGATGTACGGGGACTTCACATTTTCAGGGAAGAACGGTAAGTCATTATGAGAAGTGTGTAACTCTTTAGGATATTGTAAGTCAACTTCGAGGAAATAGCCTTTATCATCGCCTAGGGCGTGCAGCTGTAAAGCATCAATTTAGCTCTGCGTTAGCCAGCGGAAACCACTCACCGGTAGATGCTGACTCATTGCCCACCCATACTGATTATTAGCATCGAGATAAACGATATACTGAGATTCCTGACTAGAATCGAAACCCGGCATATACTTATTATTGGCCTTAGAATACCGCCCACTGCACTGACTTAGACCGCCTCGAATAGACGATTTTATAAAGTGCACCATATCAATATCGGTTAGCAGTTCCAAATTCACCTGCGTGTATTTTAACATGGCATCCCAACTTAACCCAGGCGCAGTAAAATACTGACATGGGTCAAGGCTGTAGGTTTTCTTGCAAACACAGCGAAAATTTTCAAAAACATCAGCTAAGAAATGTACATCCGTCTTTAAATATAAGTCGGAGTATTCACCTAGCGTTTGAATGTGGAACTGCTCCCAGATATGTTGTGCATGTAAATAGTCATCATCACTAATATCTGCTGACTTCAGCGAGCTGTAAAACGATTGTTTCGATGGTAAAGCACGTTCTTCGAAGCGTTCTAGGCAGTCAAGATATTCATAACAAAAAACACCCTTACGCTGAAGTAAATTAAACTGCGCTTCTTCGGGAAAAACGCGTCGAATTTCCGTAAATTGTTCTGGCTGTAAATGACTAGAAAGTTTATCGAGGCTACTCGCCATAAAGCGAAACGTGTCAAGGAATCTCAGTTTTATAGAATGCTCTGCATCTACTTTTACAGACTTCGCAAACGCAATGTACCGCTCTTTATTCTGGGGGATTATATCTACTTTTTCATCTGAAGCTCCAAATTGTGAAATGGTGAAATGTGAGTCGTAACCAGATAAGTTATGAAAAATTACAGGGATAAATTTATGAACTCTGTACTTAAGATTACAGCTATAATGAGCGGCACATCTGTAGAAACCAGTTAAATGATCATGATCAGAAACTTTAGGGTCATTTTCGGAAAATTCTCCATCACAAATGCCACACTTTGTAGCACGTTCATGATCATTTAACTGAATTTCGGTGAGTGGCTTCATAGGAATATTACTATTTAGAATACGACCAAGACGAACTGCATCACTTTCAAGTCTTTCTAAAAATACTTTAGCAGCATCAGGTCCTCCATACAGCTCTAACTTGTTAAGCGTACTATCATAACTACACTTGATGTAATAAGCGAAGCTATACGGGACATGCATGTGCGTAGTATTAGTGAAAGAGTTGTCAGGATTAGGTAAGCATGTGTTGCATGGCGTGAGGATAGCTTCAAAGTCTGCATAAATCACGAAAGGTACCCACATCTGCTTGTGAAAATTTGTAAATTTTAAAACATTATTGCCTGTAGTAGGTATCTCTGTACGTACATGATTGCAGTCATTCTTGGAATGCTTCGTTAACTGATCTTCAGTTCTAAAATACTGCAAGCATCCATCACATAGCCACTTTTTACCATCATGTTTTGACAACTGACTACTAACAAGTCTACTCAGATTTTTAACCCAGAAAAAGTGGCTATTTTCACTGTTTTCGATATAGAGTAAGTTAACAAGAGTACTCTTCGTATGACATGTATAATACAGGGGACCTACTACAGAATTTTTCTCTACACCACACACATTAATGCTAATGTTATTTAGTTCCTCAAAGCGCTTAGTATCTTTTAACTGCAGAGGAAATTCTATACTATCGAAATTTAGTTGCGTTGAATAGTGTAGATACGATGATGTTCTACTCTCTACATTCGATTTCGCAGGATTTAAAGCCGACATCACCGCCCATGCAAAACATGCTTCGTCATTGTTTTGGATGTTTACAACAGCTTTTCTTTGCTGAATCCATGTCGGCAGCTCGATGTGCGAAGATCCACGCATAGGATTGTACTTATTGATGTTAACGTCTAGATACATTATTTCAACTAAAGCCCACCCTGATTCCTTTTCCTGAAATTCTTCGCTCTTAGTTGAAATAATGTTAGAGACATCCCTAAGTACATCACCAAAATTAGTTGACTGACATATTACAAAATTCTTCGTATTTAATGATTTAATGTCCGTTTTTCGGATTCATCCGTGCTTTTAATGTACAAGGCGAAAAGTTCAAAATTAACTTTAAATAAATTATGATTGGACAAAGATTTAGCAAGAAGCTGTTGTACATCCGGTTGAACACAATTTAAAAAGTTTGAAGTGCTCTGAAACTTTTGACTGGTGCGAATTCTGTAACTAGAAATCCTACTTTTAAATGCTGTATTAATTTCCTCGATGTTTGCGTTACTACCACTTCTACACGCATTATTTTTATGCTCATTACTCCGTAAGTGTCCCTGAAAATGTGAAGATGGTACATCAGTGTTACAGTGCTCGCAGTGAATAGTTTGAAGTTCATGATTTTTTCTTGGTTTTTTACTACTAGTACTTTCTACAGCTACATCCGTTTTTTACGCTTTTCTCCTATTACCTGAGGGCAAGTAGATACCTGATGTGCTTCTACTAAGTGAGCCTCGTATCGCTCTACGTTAGCGAAATACACACCACAAACTTCACATAAAGCAGATGTTATGCTAGGGTGTTTTGATTTTATATGGCGCATAAAGTTATCTCGCCTTGCGAACGTAACGTTGCACTGCCCGCAGGAAAACGTATCAGATGCATCACGATGTTTCGATTTTACATGACGTGTGAGGATGTCACGTCTTTTGAACGTTTCATTACACTGCGAGCAGGGAAACGTCTGAAAAGAGAACAACCAATAGAGATTAGCCTAAAGTTGCGATGTTCAACGTATAGAGGTCGGACATGGTTCTGAGTTTGAAATTATAAGATTAACCTCTTCTACAGCATGAATGATTGAAGAGAACAACTATTTATCAATAGACTAAAGTTGCGATGTTCGGAAGAAACCAAGTTTGAACCTGTACAGGTCAGACTTGGCTGTGAGTTTGAAATTATAAGATTAACCTCTTCTACAGCATAAAACATTGAAAAGAACAACTATTTATCAATAGACTAAAGTTGCTATGTTCGGAAGAAACCAAGTTTGAACCTGTACAGGTCAGACATTGCTGTGAGTTTGAAATTATTTTATTATTTTTTTTGCTAGGGGCTTTACGTCGCGCCGACACAGATAGGTCTTATGGCGACGATGGGATAGGAAAGGCCTAGGAGTTGGAAGGAAGCGGCCGTGGCCTCAATTAAGGTACAGCCCCAGCATTTGCCTGGTATGAAAATGGGAAACCACGGAAAACCATTTTCAGGGCTGCCGATAGTGGGATTCAAACCTACTATCTCCCGGATGCAAGCTCACAGCCGCGCGCCTCTATGCGCACGGACAACTCGCCCGGTAGTTTGAAATTATAAGATTAACATCTTCTATGACATGCATATTAAAGAAAATAAGTATTTATCAATAGACTAAAGTTACGATGTTCGGAAGAAACCAAGTTTCAACCTATAGATGTTAGACATTGCTGAAAGTTTGAAATTATAAGATTAACCTCTTCTACAGCAAGAAAGATTGAAGAGAACAACTATTTATCAATAGACTAAAATTGCTATGTTCGGAAGAAACCAAGTTTGAACATGTACAGGTCAGACATGGCTGTGAGTTTGAAATTATAAGATTAACCTCCTCTACAGCATAAAACATTGAAGAGAACAACTACTTATCGATAGACTAAAGTTGCTATGTTCGGAGGAAACCAAGTTTCAACGTATAGAGGTCGGACATGGCTGTGAGTTTGAAATTATAAGATTAACCTCGTCTATAGCATGAGGATTGAAGAGAACAACTATTTATAAATAGACTAAAGTCACGATGTTCGGAAGAAACCAAGTTTGAACCTGTACAGGTAAGACATTGCTGTGAGTTTGAAATTATAAGATTAACATCTTCTATGACATGCAGATTAAAGAAAATATCTATTTATCAATAGACTAAAGTTACGATGTTCGGAAGAAATCATTTTGAAATCAATTAGGAAAAGGCTAGGAAAACAACAAATAGGGAATCTGCCACCTGGGCGACTGCCCTAAATGCAGATCAGTACTGATTGATTGATTGATTGAAACCAAGTTTCAACCTATAGAGGTCAGACATGGCTGTGAGTGTGAAATAATAAAATTAACCTCGTCTATAGCATGAGGATTGAAGAGAACAACTATTTATGATTAGCTTAAAGTTACGATGTTCGGAAGAAACCAAGTTTCAACGTATAGAGGTCAGACATACCTTACAATCTTCGCGCTGCAAACTGTTACTCGGATGAATAAAATGCGTGCGTTCAAGCCTGAAACTCGAATGATAATATTCTGGTCGTACCTAAAAAGGAAGAGACATATATGAATGTAGTGTAGGGTACATCAGCTAGCCTAGCTATCTTTACAACTCAAAGTTCGAAAACATACCTTAAAAATGCACGTGCTGCAGACTGTTACTCGGATGAATAAAATGCGTATTTTCAAGCCTGTAACTCGAATGATAATATTCTAGTTGTACCTAAAAAGAAAAGAACAAACATATATGAATGTAGATGTTTATTACCTAGCTTTGAATGTAGATGTTTATTACCTAGCGTAGAAGTTGCTTTGCAAACAGTAACTAACAGTTCAGGCTTACCTTAAGTTGAAGGCTGAAGAATAATATTCACAGCAGACAGTACTTAGACGGGAGATGTGCACGTAGTAGACACACACAAAGAACTGTGAGCGCTTCACGCAGACTGCAGCGAGTAAATATGCTCCTTGTTACCACGCGGATATCAAGAATTGCAGACGTTTGCAGTACAGTTGGAACGAAATATTTATGCAACAAGAGCTCTCCTGAGGGTCTTACGCTGAGTTCTGCAGGCTGACGTATTTAAGCCGGGATCGAACCTGCTGTTGATGGCGAGGTGTCAGAATTTAAGAGTTCTGCAGCGGATCGTGCCTTGGAAAGTTAGCGCGCGATCCTCGACCTCTGGACTTAAACGGGAGTGTACTAAGCTACAACCGCGGTATTCCTTACCTGTAGGCACTTAAAGGTATTGAGCTAAAACCGCATCTAGCTAGATCATGTAATTACACGTTATGACGATCGCGCAGGTCCCTCGCCTAGCATTTGCTTTTTTACGGCTTCCGACAGTAGGGTTCGAACCCGCTATCTCTCGAAGTAGCGAGAAAGATTGCGGGCACACGAGTGTTGAGGGTGATTCATTTGTCGGATGGAGGCGATCCTACTGTTGCATATTACATTCTCAGGTAGTTTCGAGGGCCTGCAAAAAGCCAGCATTAAGTAAGGGCTCTTGATGGGGACGTTAAACCTTGTGCAGACTCCTTCGAAAATGATTATGAGTACAAGATGTTGATGGTCATTCATCAGTCGGATGGAGGTGATAAGCTGTGTGCAGGCTATTTCGTCAGGAGTTGGCTATGTGCCCGCACCGGGTTTTACCCTCTCCCTACTGTAGTATATTACATTCTTAGGTAGTTTCGAGGGCGTGCAAAAAGCCAGCATTAAGTAAGGGCTGTTGATGGGGACGTTAAACCTTGTGCAGGCTTCCCCGAAACTGATTGTGAGTACAAGATGTTGATGGTGATTCATCAGTAGGATGGAGGCGATAAGCCTTGTGCAAGCTCTTTCGGCAGGAGTAGGCTATGTGCCGGCACCGGGTTTTACCCTCTCTCTACTGTAGTATATGACATTCTTAGGTAGTTTCGAGGGCGTGCAAAAAGCCAGCATTAAGTAAGGGCTGTTGATGGGGACGTTAAACCTTGTGCAGACTCCTTCGAAAATGATTGGGAGTACAAGATGTTGATGGCGATTCATCTGTCGGATGGAGGCGATCCTACTGTTGCATATTACATTCTCAGGTAGTTTCGAGGGCGTGCAAAAGAATTAAGTAAGGGCTGTTGATGGGGACGTTAAACTTTGTGCAGACTCCTTCGAAAATGATTGTGAGTACAAGATGTTGATGGTGATTCATCTGTCGGATGGGGGTGATAAGCTGTATGCAGGCTCTTTCGGTAGGAGTAGGCTATGTGCCGGCACCTGGTTTTACCCTCTCCCTACTGTATTATATTCTTAGGTAGTTTCGAGGGCGTGCAAAAACCCAGCATTAAGTAAGGGCTGTTGATGGGGACGTTAAACCTTGTGCAGGCTTCCCCGAAACTGATTGTGAGTACAAGATGTTAATGGCGATTCATCTGTCAGATGGAGGCGATAAGCTGTGTGCAGGCTTCATCGGTAGGAGTAGGCTATGTGCCGGCACTGGGTTTTACCCTCTCCCTACTGTAGTATATTACATTCTTAGGTAGTTTCGAGGGCGTGCAAAAAGCCAGCATTAAGTAAGGGCTGTTGATGGGGGCGTTTAACCTTGTGCAGACTCCTTCGAAAATGATTGTGAGTATAAGATGTTGATGGTGATTCATCTGTCGGATGGAGGCGATAAGCTGTGTGCAGGCTTCTTCGGTAGGAGTAGGCTATGTGCCGGCACTGGGTTTTACACTCTCCCTACTGTAGTATATTACATTTTTAGGTAGTTTCGAGGGCGTGCAAAAAGCCAGCATTAAGTAAGGGCTGTTGATGGGGGCGTTAAACCTTGTGCAGGCTCCTTCAACAGGAGTAGCCTATATGCCGGCACCGTGCAGGTTCTTTCGATAGGGGTAGGCTATGTGCTGGCACTGTGTTTTAACCTCTCCGTGCAATCATAATATTTTATGTTAGGAACTTACACCAGCTAAATGCTACACGGCTAAGAAAACGTTCCGTGAGTTACAAGTGGCTTATCAGCACGCAGTGTCCTCGTTCAAGGTTAGTACAGCCGGAAACCGAGTGTACAATTTCAGTCAACGCATGCATTCCGCACATCGCTCTGACTGACTGCGCCGATACAACTTCAAAGACTCGGAACAAAAAAGCAGTGGAACAAAAAATGTAACCCGGTGTGAGCACATAGCCTGCTACTAAAGCTTAACACTGTAAATGTTTTGAGCTTTTTTTTACAGCTAGATGTGGTTCCTAACGTGGCAGGGCCGGGATTAAAAATATGTTTTACAGCCGAGTGCCCCTTCCTAACATGAGATTTTAAATCGCAAGAATCTGTTTTAAGGTCGGTTGCCCTTCCTGACGCTGAAAGACCAGGATTTAGCCAGTTACCCTTCCTGATGTAACAAGACTAGGATTTACTTTTTAGACTGCACTTAGCTAGAAATAGCTACACGAAATTATTATATAGAAAGAGAATTGCCGGCTCCTACAGTTTGGTTTAGTGTGCTTGCCTCTTACCCGGCAGTCTCGGGTTCGATTCTCTTGGAATTAAAAGTATGTTTTACAGCCGAGTGCCCCCTCCTGACGCAAGAGTTTAAATCACAAGAATCTGTTTTACAGCCGATTGCCCTTCCTGACGCTGAAAGACCAGGATTTAGCCAGTTACCCTTCCTGATGTAACAAGACCAGGATTTATTTTTAGACTGCACTTGGCTAGAAATAGCCACACGAAATTATTATATAGAAAGAGAATTGCCGGCTCCTACGGTTTGGTTTAATGTGCTTGCATCTCACCCGCCAGTCTCGGGTTCGATTCCCTTGGGATTAAAAATATGTTTTACAGCCGATTGCCCTTCCTGACGCTGAAAGACCAGGATTTAGCCAGTTACCCTTCCTGATGTCACAAGACTAGGATTTATTTTTAGACAGCACTTAGCTAGAAAAAGCCACACGAAATTATTATATAGAAAGAGAATTGCCGGCTCCTACGGTTTGGTTTAGTGTGCCTGCCTCTCATCCGGCAGTCTCGGGTTCGATTCTCTTAGAACGAAGGTGCACTCCAAACACATCATTCAATGTTCTGATCATATGTTGTATCGATTATATTCTTAATCACTTCTTTTGTAATATAATCTTCAAGTATTCGATAAAGCTATGGCTTAACAGAGCAGGGAAAAGGAGGTTATACCAATCGCTATCTTACGCAAGCCGTTCAGAACTGAAGTCTTGTTTTCTTTTAGAACAAAGGTATTCCTTGACATGTTCTTTTTAAATTGTCCGCTACTTCGATCAAGAGCGCAGCACGGTGCTCTCACATGGCGGATGTGGAATTTGCCGCCACCACATGTCAAAGAATAAAGATGCTAACACGATGTTCTCTTGGCAGTTTTTCAAATTATCCGCCACCACAGAGTGCAGCGCGGCGCTCTGTAGATTAACCCTTTATAGGGCAAAACTATTTTTATGAAAAATATCATAGGACGCATAATGTATATGTTCACGGTTATCCTCCAATATAGTTTATATGTTTGAGATATATATACACTTTTTAAAACACGGTTTTTTCCTAAAAAACTGAGGTCAAAAAATCGACCACAATCCATTTAGGGAAGTGGTTTGGACTTTCATGTTTATTGGTTGATAAATAAACCATAAAAATAAAATAATTAATTTGAACGTTTATTGTAATTTCCATGTATATTTCTGATATAATTGGACAATATATATTACTTGAAAATACAAAAAGAAGGAAAAAAACCTTTTTACAATAACGTGAGCACTTTGTCAACACAAAATCAACTTGTGAATGTTGATGTCGTGATCGGATTCGAAGTCTGCACCCATTGATCTACCTCCACTCAAGCCTAGTACTTCGTTGTCTGTCGAATATGTTTGCTTTGCCGCAGGAAATGGACGACAATCCTTAGCATTAGAATCGCCCTCCAAATCTGACTCAGAAGCTTGTTCTTCTGTTATTGTATCTAAAATATTGAGTAGTGCTCCCGCATCCGAGCAATCAGGCCTCCTCGCCATGACTGTAGCCTACAAAAAATCAACAGTTTGATATAGTTTGATAACCGGGTGAACAATTATATAAACAGTTTTGTTGTTTCAGAAGTACATGCTGTGGAGTGAATCAGCACGCAATGATAAAGAATTTTGTGTTCACAAGGAATCATGGTGGCCAATGGAACAATTGACACCACCATAAACAAAATGCTATAACAAGTCAGCGCAACACATATGGCGACTATATATTTGTTGAACTAACTGACAACATAGCGCTGATATTTATTTTGATAAGCACATGTTCCTATCTATCACTGTGAGTTTAGAATGAACATAAAAATTATGGCATGAATTTGAACAAAGTGAGGTTACGAATGCATGGCCTCTTTCTAGGATATATAACTAAAATGCTACAACATCTGTTGTGCTATTTCCACGTAAATACGGTAAACCATACATTTCAGATTACCTTAGAACCACTATATACAGGAATAAATGAAATATTATTGAATAAATTTAACTTAGCTCATGAGATGATCTACTTCCATGCACAGTGGGTGAGCTGAATGGATTGTGGTTCAGTTTTCAACCACAACGTGCATTGCATTCTACAAAGTGCTGCTCTCCGTTTACCAGCGCTTGGAAACACATTGTGGCTGATTTTCCTACCACAGAACGTTCCATGCCAGTAGCCTAACACCGTTAGGCTGATATTTATAATATAATGTAAGAGAAATTGAACCTTAAGTGGTGTGGTTGAAAATTCGACCACAAACCTATAAAGAGTTAAAGATGGCGAATGTGGAATTTGTCACCACCACATAGAGTGCGGCACTGCGCTCTCTTGATTAAAGATGGCGGATGACAGCTGACGAAATTGCTCGCAAGAATGCGGCACGGTGCTCTGTAGTTTAAAGATGGCGGATGACAGCTGACGAAATTGCCCGCATGATAACAGCACGGTGCTCTGTTGATTAAAGATGGCGGATGACAGCTGTCAAAAAAGCACGTGGCTTTGTTTCCAAACAAGAGCATAAAGAATTTTTCAAATTGCCGCCACTACATTTCAAACGTATCTAGCTAAAGAGTGCAGCACTGAGGTTTGCGATGCAAGATGGCGGATGACAGCTGTGACGTAAAAATTACCCGCCACCACAAAGAGGGCAGCTCTGTGCTCAAAGATGGCTGCTGTCACGTGGAATTGTCTGCCACCACATTTCAAAGGCATCTAGCTAAAGAGGGCAGCACTGAGGTTTGCGATGCAAGATGACTGCTTTCGAAAAGCATTTTTCAAATTATCCGCCACCACATTTCAAAGGTAAGTAGCTAAAGAGGGCAGCACTGTGCTCTGTTGATAAAAGATGGCGGATGTCAGCTGTCAAAAAAGCGCGTGGATTTGTTTATCTCGCGCTAGTGAGGTTAAGTTGGTAGCACTAAGGTTTAGGCCCGCCAAGATGGCAGCACTGCCGATGACAGGTGACGAATTTACAGCTACTGCGATAAAGAGGGCAGCACGGTGCTCTGTAGTTTAAAGATGGCAGTTGACAGCTCTCAAAAAGCACGTGGCTTTGTTTATCTCGCGCTTGTGAGGTTAAGTTGGTACTACTGAGGTTTAGGCCCGTCAGGATGGCAGTACTGAGGTTAGCGATGCGTTGTTGTCTGTCAAACAGCATGTGGCTGTCAGAAAATACGTGGATTTGTTTACCTCGCGCTAGTTAGGTTAAGTTGGTACTACTGAGGTTTAGGCCCGTCAAGATGGCAGCAGTGAGGTTAGCGATGCGTTGTTGTCGTTGACAGCTGTCAAAAAGCACGTGGCTTTGTTTACCAATTCATATTTCCCGTGGGAGGCGCAGGAGGTCTCTGGGAAGGCCCCTCGGGAGGCGGAGGCGGAGGAGGCCTCTGGGAGGGCCTCCCGTGAGGCGGAGGCGGAGGGGCCCCTGGGAGTCCGGAGGCAGAGGCGGCGGCAGAACCCGCTTATTATACTACTCCTGGGTAACCTATCCATCTCCATTCGCCTCATATGACCTACCACCGAAGCTGGTTTATGCATACTCTTCATCCATCGAGTTCATTCCTAACTTAGCCATTATCTCCTCATTCCGAGTACCCTCGTGCCATTGTTCCCACCTGTTTGTACCAGCAATCATTCTCGCTACTTTCATGTCTGTTACTTCTAACTTATGAATAAGATATCCTGAGTCCATCCAGCTTTCGCTCCCGTAAAGCAAAGTTGGTCTGAAAATAGGCCGATATTTCGTCCGGGAGCCGACTTCCTTCTTACAGAATACTGTTCATCGCAACTGCACCTTGAGTCAAACGCACGTACTATATTACCATTCTGGGAGAACACATATCCTAAATACTTGAAATTATCTACCTGTTCCAGCTTTGTATCGCCAATCTTACATTCAGTTCTGTTGAATTTCTTACCCACTGTCATCAATTTAGTCTTTGAGAGGCTAATTTTCATACCATACTCATTGCACATATCTTCAAGTTCCAATGCATTAGACTGCAGGCTTACTGCACAATCTGCCTTTAAAACCAAGTCGTCAGCACAGGCCAGACTGCTTACTAGATTTCCACCTAACTTTTCTTTACTATTTGTTTTACGTCACACTGAAACAGATAGGTCTTATAGTGACGATGGGATGGGAAAGACCTAGGATTGTGAAGAAAGTGGCCGTTGCCTTATTAAGGTAAACTCCCAGCATTTGCCTGGTGTGAAAACCTTCATCAGGGCTGCCAGCAGTGGGGTTCAAACCCACTGTTTCCCTAACGCAAACTCATAGCTGCGCACCTCTATCCGCACTGCCAACTCGCCCGGTACACCTGACTGAATCCCTCCCTGCTACTTTGTACCTTTCAGCAGATGATCCATGTAAACAACGAACAACAAAGGTGAAAGATTACAGATGTTATTTTGAAAGTTAAATATTTTGGGGCATAAAATTGAACGTGAATATTTATTTTCTCTTTTGTCTTTAATTTTTAAAACTTTACCGTTCATACGGTATACTTGATTCTAAAAGAAGCGATCCATGCAGCGTGCTTTATGGGATAAATGTATTGACGAGTTGAATTATGTACATGGATCACACGTTCCATTCTGAGGAAGCTGAGCGCAGAGAGTCTGTCTTGGGTGAAGAAATAGCAACAGGAATAATTAGGTCTAAAATTTGATAGTTTCGTAACAATATTCAATGTTTCTTTAATAATAACTTGGCGCAGATATTTGTGAGGGAGCATTCCGCTTGTGTTATGAGAGACTTTGACTCAACACATTACTGTAACAATAATTTGCAGGCAGATGCAACTTTCCGATAATTACTCTACATGCGCACTGGGAAGAAGAAAATAGTCGGTCCATTCGACAAACACATCACGATATCACCTTTCGCGTGCTGAGGGGCACTGGAGTAAAGTTATTTATTCATTTACTTTTTCTTGTGAAGGTTGCGCCCTCCCTGAATTGCGGGCCCTGATGTTCCGCACAGCAACGTGTAGGCAGGTGTAAGCGGCGGGTAGCAGGTAGAGGTGGGGAGGTGATGTGTGTGTGACAGAGAGAGAGAGAGCGAGAGAGAGAGAGAGAGAGAGCGTGACGCATGAACTTTGACACTCCAAAACAGGTGCTAAATATATGCCTGGGCTTCTAGTTTTGAAATGGCTGAAGGAAACATTCCTACTGAACTTGTTATAGACTTATAGTTGGAGGGGTTTCCTTAAAGTTAAAAACTTTTTATTTTATAACCACCTATTCAATACAAAGATAACGCACTGAATTATTTATTTATATTTATAAAAGTTTTTAACTTTAATACATTATCTTCAATACGGTCTAATTATGAGATTTATCACATGTAAGGGTTTCCTTGTCAGTCAATATGTCTGTGTAGTTCTATCTAGTGTCTTACTTATTACTTGGTTAGTGTGTACAGGGTGTTTCTTATAAAGCCAGACCGAGCGCACGGTGTTTGTACTCTGCGCTATAGCAGCTGCCTCTGCCCAACTAACCTCGCGCTCGGCCGCCCTGCTTTAAGCGTGTATACATTCTTATATGAAACCTTACCTTATAAAAGATGGCGGAAGTGTCATTCCTCCTAATGAGGGACTTCATAAACTAAATTAGGGTTTTCTGCACACCAATAGCGAGAGTTATGACTGTTCACACGACCATTAAGATGAAACCAGGTCTCATGCGAACAGAAAACAACCTCCCCCTCTGGAAAAATAACGAATGTGCAAATTGTAAAAAAAGTTAGGAGAGCTGAAAGAATTTGTGATTACTCATGTCAAATGAATTTTTATATTTAATTATTGATTTCATGTGTTAGCCATACAGTACGAGGTGCAGATGTCTTTGTCACAGGGTGGACAGTACATAAATAATAAGACCTAGACCAAAACTTTAGAACTACCGGTTCCCTAGTTCGTCACTTTCGCTTGTTTACCATAGTGGGGTCGACAAACTCTGGGTCTAATAAACGATCATTCAATGATGGAAGATACCACTCACAATATCTCAATTTCGTGGCTGGATCAACAGGTGTTAATGAATGGACCTGTGTAAATCTGTACGGTTTGATGTGTAACAGTTTTGTAGCTCTGTGTGCACAGTAGTAGGGTAATGTACAGTATGTTCTAAAAACCGTGGGCTGAATCAGCGTCCTAGGTCATTGACCCCTAGTAGAGTACCTATGCGGGTTCTGACCCCGAGGTCATTACCTTGAGCTCAGTTTTACGGACAGCTGCCTTTCCCGTCGCCATTTTGGAGGGGCTTAACCACACAATCGCCATCTTGGGCTCAGTTTTACGGTCAGATCCCCTTCTCTCCTCACAGACATTATTATGGATGGGCCTAACTACACAGTCGCCATCTTGGGCCCAGTTTAAGGGATAGGTGCCGTTCCCTCCTCACAGACGCCACTTTTGGAGGGGCCCAATTACACAGTCGCAAACTTGTGCCCAGTTTTACGGACAGATACACTTCCCTCCTTACAGACGCTATTTTGGAGGGGCCTAAATACACAGTCGCCATCTTGGGCTCAGTTTTACGGTCAGATGTCCTTCCCTCCCCTCCTCATCTGGCCTAGTCCCCCCTTGGGGTAGTGATGGAGCTGCGAAGTAATATGCACAGGCGATTTAAAAATTCCATTTTGACATGCAGCGACTAAGTCAACATTGTTATGCATGTTTAGACTTGTTCGTTATCAAGTTTACTCTCTAGAGAAGTCGAGCCTTTATAGATGGTAAAAGTGTGAATTTTACTTTAGTCTCTGAGGTACTCGGATAGAGTGTAGTGCGCTTCATTCCATCATGACAATAACATTAATAGTTGATGACAAGGCTTCAAAGTGTACGGCAAAAAATTTGTTTTCTAAGAGATGGCTGTGTTGGATTGCACTGTGCTGTGGGCACCTAAACTCGTCAGTTTAGTGTTTAGCCCACCTTTCCCTTACTTTTTGGAAACAGATAAAGGCAAAAGTCAGACACAATGGATAGAAAATGATTAGGTCTGCAGTGGGAAGAAAAAGGAATACCTTACTGCTTTCTATGACCATGAACTCTTATTTGCCAAGAGCAGATGTTGTTTCTTTAAAAGGTTGTGAAAAGAAGGAATGGTTGCGTGAGTACCTACCATCAACGTGTGAAATTTTCGACATGCATAAATTAAGATGTCCATCGTTTAAAAGTCTTCACAAGGAGCATAGTTGAGAAACAGGTAGTCTTTACGACGTGTGTGCATGCTCATTGATTGGTTGTGTTGCAGTACATGGCGGGAGGTGATCAACATATGTAAACTGCAAAATGACGTCAGTGTGAAAGAAACATTTGTAGAGTAAATACATCCCGTCATTTCTATCTGAAACTAAGTGTAACTTAGTTGAAAAGGCAATCGTGAAGTTGCATGCATGCAAAAAGAAACTAAACACTTTTACTGAAGTAGATATGAATGCATTACCAAAGGCATTTTTGGTCAATGTAGCTGCGAATGCTGTAATGAAAGATCTCGGATAAGGTGCCTCGAGAGTGGACTCAAGATGATGTTTTGTCAGAACTTCAAACGTGTAGTTTGCATCATGAATAAGTGAGTTTATCTCGGAGACCTTCAGGGACACAGTGCTATACATGTCAACTCAATAAAATGTATCACGGACCTAAAACTAGCGAGTTGTCTTCCTTTATAAACACTTATCATGGCTACGAAAAGAGTAAGCAAGTTGTCGCAGAAAAAGGTGAAGAAGCTTGCTGGGGGAAAGGTGTGAAGCATGCTGGGCATGGACTCATCAATAAGGTGATTGATCATCTTCCTTTCGAGTTTCAGCTTCCTAGTTACCAGTACTGCGGCCCTGGAACTCGATTTGACGTCCGCTTGGCACATGGTGATCCTGGTATTTATATGTTAGATGCTGCCTGCAAAGGGCACGACATTGCTTATCCTCAAAACAATCCTGAACTAAGACGTGTAAAGCTGTATCGTAAAGCTATGCAGCGTCTGTCGTCACCTAATGCTACAGTTGCTGAGAAGATAGCAGCATTTGGCGTCGCCGGTGCAATGAAAAGAAAACAGTTACTGGGTGTGGCATTAAACAGCGAAGGCAGTAGAAATAATCTATGTAAGAAGGGAGAGAACAGATCTACTTAAAGAGATACAAATGTATTTATTCTAAAATAAATACGAATTGTGAAACACATTGCAGGTGTTGTTTAATTTTTAATATTAATACTTCCCCACAGCATGTCCTAAGTTAACGAATTATAATAATGTTGACTTGAAAGTTTAATCTTGTATCATGACATAGAAGAAATGAAAGGTAGAGTTTCGGGAATAAAAACCTCCAGGTTTTAAAATAAATCCTCTTGATTCATTCATGAATTGAAGTTGTTAATATATAAGTAATAATAATAACAACGTAAACGTTTCCACCTTTTCAATACTAAAATATATTCACAAAATTATAAATTACACGGTACTAGTTTCGACCCATCTACGGGTCATCATCAGCCGTATTGGAGCAAAGATCACTTTTGGCGAAATCCTAAGAAAATGTTATTTTAAAGAATAACAAGTGAAATGAGATGTTATTGTGGTAATAGTTAATAATACAAGGAATATACATACTAAGAGGTTTTTAACAAAGAATAAAGTATAAATGGGGTGTTGTAAAAATTATAATCATGGAAATCAGTAAGTTCTTGTATTGAAATGACATATATAAAATTATATATGGCTTAGGAAGAGGGCTTAAGGTGGGGCTGAAGGGTGCGGGAGAAAGTGTAATTGTCTTGGAAAAGTACCTTTGATTAAATTTAGGATTGAGTTTAGGTTGGCTGCATTATTGTTTCTGAGGAAAGTGATAAATAGATCGAAGAGTATGTTGGGTTTCTGTGAGATTTCATTGAGATTGTGACTGTAAAAAAACCTACATCGGGCAAACCGGGAGAAACTTCATTATCAGATACCACGAGCACACTAACGCAATAAAATACAACAGGTTTTCAGCCATCGGCCAACACATGCAAGATTATAACCATAATTTCACCAATATTGAACAAGACATGGACATCCTCGTATTAGCAAACAAGGGCCCTTTACTCAACATAATGGAAAATTACTACATACACCTAGACCAATACTTTAATGCCAGTCACAATCTCAATGAAATCTCAGAGAAACCCAACATACTCTTCGATCTATTTATCACTTTCCTCAGAAACAATAATGCAGCCAACCTAAACTCAATCCTAAATTTAATCAAAGGTACTTTCTCCCGCACCCTTCAGCCCCACCTTAAGCCCTCTTCCTAAGCCATATATAATTTTATATATGTCATTTCAATACAAGAACTTACTGATTTCCATGATTATAATTTTTACAACACCCCATTTATACTTTATTCTTTGTTAAAAACCTCTTAGTATGTATATTTCTTGTATTATTAACTATTACCATAATAACATCTCATTTCACTTGTTATTCTTTAAAATAACATTTTCTTAGGGTTTCGCCAAAAGTGATCTTTGCTCCAATACGGCTGATGATGACCCCTAGATGGGTCGAAACTAGTACCGTGTAATTTATAATTTTGTGAATATATTTTAGTATTGAAAAGGTGGAAACGTTTACGTTGTTATTATTATTATATATTATTCTCAGTTCAATACGGACCAAAAACCTGAAATTCATAACCATTAATTGAAGTTGTTGTTAAAGCTGAGCTATTTGTCGTACAGTTTATTTCCACAACGTCGAATAACACGTTCGATTAAATAGTGATCAAGATATTTTGTTTTCTGCAGTTTTCCATGTAGAATCGTCCTTCAATAGCCTCTCCTGTGAGATCGCGAACTAAATACGCAACTAGATTAGTAAGCTTAACACTCCTGATTTGAAACATTTCAGTGCCCCATTTAGGAGTGTATCCTTTTGCAAAGATAGACTTGTGTTTGCAGATGCGAACGAAATCACGTTTTTTAAAGCGATGGCGGCGCGGATCGGCCGTTTTGATTACAAGATGAATAGCATCTAAGCGTGGTGTATTCTTCGTAACAAGACGTGGCTTTTTGTCGATAGTGCGATTAGGTGTATCGTTGTAGGTAGACACGAGTCTAGGTAGCAGTTCATTCCATCGATAAGAAAGATGAGCTGCAAATTCTAGTCACATAATTGTTTTGAGTTTACGATAAAAGCGTTTTACAACACTTGCCTACCGGACGAGTTGGCCGTGCGGTTGGGAGCGCGCAGCTGCGAGCTTACATCCGGCAGACAGTGGGTTCTAACCCCACTGTCGGCAGCCCTGAAGATGGTTTATATCGTTTCCCATTTTCACACCAGGCAAATGCTGGGGCTGTACGTTAATAAAGGCCACGGCCATTTCCTTCTCATTCCTAGGTCTTTCCTATCCCATCGTCGCCATGAGGCCTATCTGTGTCAGTGCGACGTAAAACAAATTGCAAAATAGAACACTTGCCTTGTGATTGCTGTACGTAGAGTAGTGATGAATGCCAAGTAACTTGAGGTAAGAATGAGAACCTTTGTTGTAAAACTCCTTACCTTGATCTGTTTAAAAGTGCCTCGGGGAGCGTTTCGATTGTTCAACAATATGTTTAAATGCGTGTTTGACTTGAGCAGCTGTCTTAGAACGCAGATGTTGTGTAAAAGCAAACTTAGAGTACACATTGATGACAGTAAGTAGATACTTATACCCCTTACTGCTAGAGGCATATGGAATCATTTCTACTTAGTCTGCTTGCCAGAGATCATCTTTTACACGTGTAATAACGCGTCTGCGAAAGTAGGTTTCGACGTGCTGGTTTATGTAGCTCTGTGCGATGCTTATCTATACAGGCGAGGTTTTATCTTTACGAGTCATTACTGAATAATACCCGCATGACGTAATTCTCTCACTATTTCTAGAATTTCTGATTCATGACCTATGTGACCAGCATCTTGTGAAGCTCTTAGAAGTTGTAATCGTTCAACGACTATGTTAGGGTCATTGTAGCATCTTACGTCCACATACGGCAACAAAGGGTTCTAGATAACATTAAGACCACGTGCAGTCGGTTGATGTGACGGAAACAGCTTAGAAATAAACTCTCGATACTTGTGACTCTTATTTGCATTTACAGCTACTGTCCTCTTGTAATTACGTCGTGTTGCGTTAGTAGCAAAATGTATTGCTTTATATTTTTAAGATCATCTTGTAAAATTATATACTTGTCAGGTATTCGTGAGAAAAGAAGTTATGAGAGTCCTTTATTAGGTTTATAGGTAACACCTTTTCCGATGAGTCTGTTGCGATTAATCCTAACATCTGCATTTCCTATCCAGAAACATTCGTCTTCATAGCGAATACCGTAGGTTGTGTCAGTTTGTCCTATAAAGAGTTTTCCTATATAAGGAGCAAAGAGAGATCCATAGGTATTTCGAATAAAAGTCTCAAACTGATTACAATACTCTAGCGTGAACACAACCTCAGACAAAGGAGGTAGATCTTGTGTTGATGTAGTAGGTGTTTCAGCAGTAACATCTGTAGTTAAAAACTTAACACGCTTAGATGGTGTAGTATCGTTAAGTTCTTCTTCCTCAATCTCTTCTTCATCCCTATCCTACTGCTCCTCTTCCTCATCCCGTTTCTCTTCTTTTTTATGCTTTTCTTGTTCATGCTTCTTTTTCTTCATCTTTTCTTGTTCATGCTTCTCTTTATTATAAGATGATTGCATAGAAGTAAAACTTGTAGTAGACTGGGGCAATAAAGTAGAATTAAAAATTTATTTCAGTGGTGTACCTAGTTGCTTTTTCAAAAATAAATCAGTGTCTGCTTGAATACGTTTAAGCTCTTAAAATTTTCGTCGAATATTGTTTCGAGCACGGGTTATATCTCTTGTATTCTCTTTGCTGGCTGTTGACATGATGGTGGTTTTTAATCAAGTGGTGACTGTAACTCTGTGTTAAAGCATATGAAATGATCAAAATCCATGCGATATCGTCCATAATGAACATCACTTTCTTTATCAATTACTAAAGAGCTGTAACGATGTAATGACCAGCATGTAGCGCACATACGTTTTAAGACAGTGAGTGTCATATCAATGTTAATATGATCATCAAACACATGTCGCATGTTCCGCTCATCTTACCGATAAAGCACAATAATATTTGCGTTGTCACGCATCAACTGCTTAGACCCACGAGAACAGGTTTGACATAAATAGATGCAATCTACTTATTTATGTCGCCCCATAGTAAAGTATGCACGCATAACGTTTTGCTGTTTTTGTTGCGACATCGTCAATGATCATAAGAGAATTGGGAAGCACATCATCCGATGGTGGTACCTACTCATGTGAATTAATTTGAAAATATTTCAAACCATCTTTAAACAGATCGTACATTACAATTTGTAGAATAGTATATAGCGGTTGGTAGAGTGATTTTGCGAAAACGTAAATATTCTCGAAGCATGTGCCATTTAAATGGGTAATGAGTGTGAGTAAAGTATTTGTCTTCTCACATCCCGATGGGCGATATATAATGCATCGAACAGTAAAATGAAACAGCGTTCCATGTCGTCTTTTTGTAGTTGTACCAGAATTACGTATGAGATGTGGCACTATGTCACTAACAGGTATTGTGTCTTTCTGCTTTATAATCTTCATGGTAAGCGAATTATTTGCGACATTAAGACGCAAACACATGAATACAGCATGCGATTTGAAAGTTACGGGAAGTAGCTGCAAGCTACGTGTGTGTGAGAGAGAGCGCTACATCACAGGTAGGAAGTATGCAGGATGACGTAATCTCCACGTGCAGCCGGTTCACTAGTCTAGAATGTACAGGAAGGTTTTTATATCTTGGAAACCCTTTCAAATACAAAATTATAAAGTACATCGCTGTGAAGTCCATAATTTAAATGTAACCTTGCCAAAATTTCAAGTAAATCAGCCCCCGGATTCTCAAGATATTGAGTTGGAAAGAAAACACATTTTCCAGGAGGAACAGGCAGCCAGCTTCGACTTCTGGTATAAAATAGCGGAGACTGGAGAGGTACAATCTGTTGAAATCTACAACTCAACTATGAAGGGTCATCGTACGGACGCCGTGTGCAGGCGTAGAACCTGAGAACTTTGTCGCGTTACGCGAAACTAGTAGTCGTACTAATACAATTTCGGCAGTGCTACGGACTTAGAAAAATCCGGCGTGTGCCAAGACGAACTCGAATATTTCTCGGTCATATCTCCGAACTTATAAAATTTCAGCATGTACTAGAATGATTATTTAACATTTGACAGTGTTAGATGGGAACTTAGGATATTTCGAGAACTCGGAATTTAATATTTTTCGTAGCCGAGAGTGGACAACGTTTTCCAAACATTACTTGTCTCTGAATGTTTTACAGTTATACATCGGAACTTAGGATATTTCGAGAACTCGGAGCTTAGTATTTTTCATAACCGAGAGTGGACAACTTTTCCGAATATTAGTTGTTTTGAACAGTGGTATCAACTAACCTTGTGAATCTTAAGGACATTTTGTGGCAATTCCGTGAAATATTAACTCAATTGAAGGGAAATAACACATAATATTCCATTAGTATTTGTGTTAAAAATAATTAGGAACATTTGAATACGTCTTACGTGTGTAGTAAATGGACTGAACTGGCACTTGATAACCCGACAAGCTTTAAACTTCAGGGTTTATTTTAAACCAAACAAAAGGTGTTTGTGACTCATAATAACATTATTCTCATGAGTGTAGTCTGAATTGTTTGAACAGTGCTTCGAAACTTTTACTACTTGAACTGTGCTTTGAAATTGTGATTACCTAAAACTGTGCTTCTCAAGGTAGAATCTGTCGAACAGTGTTTTGAACTTCGAAAACATAATTGTTTTAAACTGTGCTTTACTTTCACTCAAGGCGACTGTGTAGTTTGTCCCCTCCAAAATGGCGACGGGAAAGGCAAGCGTCCATAAATCTGGGCCAAAGTGGCGACGGTTTAGTTAGGCCCTAAATGGTGACGGGAAGGGCATCTGACCGTAGAACTAGGTCAGGATAGCGACGGGGTAGTTATGCCCCTCCAAAGTGGCGTCGTGAAAGGCACCTGGTCATGTAACTAGGTTAACCCAAACGTGCCCCGTCTGGTGGGAGGATCAAAATGGCGACGGGAAGGTCATCTGACCGTAAAATTGGGCCCTGTGCAGTTAGTCCGCTCAAAATGGTGTTAAAAAGGCATCTGACCGATCTTACCGTGAAAACCGGGGCCTGTGTAGTTAGGCCCTTCCAATATGGCGACGGGAATGACATCTGACCGTAAAACTGGGGTCCTGTGTAGTTAGGCCTCTCCATGAGTTTAGGCTTGGTCTCTTATGCGAATCCCCATAGCCCTACTACTCAAGATGGCGTCGGCAAATCCGCGAATCCCCATCGCCCTACTACTCCAGATGGCGTCGGGAATAGCATCTGACCGTAAAAGTGAAGTTAGGCCCCTCCAAAGTGGCGTTAGGAAGGGCATCTAGCAATGAAACTAGACCCTGTGATGTTAGGCCCCTCCAAGATGGCGTTGGGAAGAGCATTTGGCCGTAAAAGTGAGGTTAGGCCCATCCAAGTTGGCCACTGTGAGGTTAGGCTTGCTCTCTTATACAAAATGTGACGTGGGGAAGGGCATCTGGCCGTAAGTGAGGTTAGGCCACTCTAAGGTGGCGACTGTGAGGTTAGGCTTGCTCTGTTACGCGAATACGCATTGCACTACTTCTATACTATGATCAATGACCTCGGGATCAGAAATTGCATAGGTACACTACTAGGGGTCAATGACCTCGGAAGCTGACTCAGCACGGTGTTTTAGAACATACATTGCCCTTCTACTGTGCACAAAAACCGTAACCCCTACTTGTGCTCATTTTTCGCTGACCGTTCAAGATTCGCACCAATGTCATCTACTATAGCTTTTCCTCCGTTGAAACTGTTTGTGAGTGCGCATGTTTTTTTACTGAGCACTGAGCCAGTAGTTTCAAATTTATTTACAATTACGTGAATCTGTGTTCGTGACGATGACACTTCACCAGGAAATTGCTGAACAATTGCATCGCGTACCCGTCGAGCCGACTCGTACTTAAAATAACTTTTACATACGAAAACTCGGTGTTGCAATGACAACTATCTCGCCATGTTAACAGCTGATTTCAGAATGGCTACTGATGCACGTTCCTTGCAAGGTCAAGAAATATGGGCTCGCCTCCCGTACAGCTGCTTAGGTCTGGGAGAGCAGAAACGCCGCTGGACGGTCTGGGTCTAGAAGAGAGACGCTGTAATCAAATAATAAATGACTTTTTAATTGTATAATTACGCCGTACTTCTATTTAATTATGCGTAATTATTGTTCCTCTGGTTGAAGTTTTATTGTATAGTAATAAATCAGTATGTCAAGCCTCCGTGGCTCAGGCGGCAGTACTCCAGCCCCTCACCGCTGGGTACCGTAGTTCAAATCCCAGTCATTCTATGTGAGATTTTTGCTGGAAAACCCGGAGGTGGGGCAGGATTTTCTCCGGGTACTACGGTTTTCCCTGTCATCTTTCATTCCAACCACACTCTCCAATATCAATTCATTTCATCTGTCAGTCATTAATCCTTGACCCAGAGGAGTGCGACAGGCTTCGGCAGCCGCCACAATTCTTATCCTCGTCGCTAGATGGGGGCTTCATTCAATCCATTCTTGACCCTGTAATATGACTGGAAACAGGCTGTGGATTTTCACCTAAACAATATGTCAATAAACTATTATTACCGCACTGAAGCTGATAGAACCCGGCCCCGTGGTGTAGGGGTAGCGTGCCTGCCTCTTACCCTGTGGCCCGGGTTCGATTCCCGGCCAAGTCAGAGATTTTTACCTGGACCTGAGGGCTGGTTCGTGGTCCAGTCAGCCTACGTGATTAGAATTGAGGTGTTATCTGACGGTGAGATACCGGCCTCCCAGTCTAGAAAGCCGAGAATAACGGCCTAGAGGATTCGTCGTGCTGACCACACGACACCTTGTAATCTGCAGGCCTTCGGGCTGAGCAGCAGTCGCTTGGTAGGCCAAGGCCCTTTAAGGGCTGTAGTGCCATTGGGTCTGGTTTGTTTTTAAGTTGATAGAATGTCAATCTCTATGTCTCTATCGAAAGTCGATCTAGACGTAAACACTTACAATTTTAGAGCTTTTTTAAAATTAAGGTCTATCCCCTCATCCCCCGCTATAACCTAGACACCCCAGGTACATCTCAATCTCTGTAAAGTTTGTGCCCCACCCCACCCACCTTCTAATTACCAGTCGCCGCTATTGATTGCCAGGTTAAAAGGAAGGGAAGTTGTAGTAAATGTGAATGCCGAATCCGAACCACAGGAACGTGAAAACAAGCAGGCGTGTTCCTGAAAAGTGTCAGAAGCCTGGTTCGGAGCAAGGATGTCTCTCAGAAAAGCAAAAGAGTTACGTACAGGGCGTAATATGAACCTATTCTGACGTATGAGGCAGAAAACCGTAACTAGAATACAGTCAACTGAAATGAACTTCTGAGAAGCAGGATAGGAGTGAAAAGAATGGATAAGATGAGAAACGAGGAGGTTAGAGATATAGCAAAAAAAAAAGAGGCACTACAGAACAGGATAGAGGCATCTAGACTTAGATGGTACGGACATATGAAGAGAATGAGAGAGGAAAGTGTACCGAGGAGGATGCATGATATGGAGATACCAGGAAAACGAGCGAATGACGACCAAGAAACAGGTAGATAAAAGGAGTGGAATAGTATGTACAGAGAAGAGGAGAGGTCTGAGCAAGTGAGAAGGAGGAGAAGTGGTAGGAAGGTAGGGGAGATGGAGAGGCTTATGTTCCAAGCAGACCTGGCTAAACATTGGAAACTACATATGATAATGATGATGATGATGATGATGATGATGATGATGATGACATGGTTGGGTTTCGAGCTCAGCCGCCTTGTTCAGAAGCCAGTGACAATTACCGGCTATCAGGACCCGCACTACTTCATTATAAGCCTTCCTTACCATTAATCATTGAAGGAACTGGAAGTATTATCAGCTCTGGAAGCAAAAAGGGCTATCGGCTCATGTTGCCAGACCTTACCATTAATTATAGGGGAAAGAAAAAATGCTAAGCACTTGAGGAAGAAGGGTGTTGGGTAGAGTTGCCAGTCCTACTAATCTTGCTTAGTGATCTCTTTTCTTTTTCGTTCTTTGTTCTACGTTGCACTGACACAGGCAGGTTGTATCTGACCCCAACTTAGCAGGTTCGATCCTGGCTGAGTCAGATGGTATTTGAAGGTGCTCAGAAACGTCAGCCTCTTGTCGGCACGTCGGCGTCTACTAAAATTGTAGGAATAGCTAGTGGGACGTAAAAACAAATATTGTTATTATTATCATCATCATTCACTGTTGACAGCCCTTAAGTTGGTCTTCCGTGGTTTTCCACTTTTACACGAAGCAAATGCTGCAGCTGTATCTTAATTAAGGCCATGGTCGCTTCATTCCCACTCTTAGCCCTTTTGTTATCGCATCGTCATCATAATATCCGGCTCCGTGGCTAAATGGTTAGCGTGGTGGTCTTTGGTCATAGAGATCAGGGGAATCGATTCCAGACAGGGTCGGGAATTTTAACCATCATTAGGTAATTCGGATGGCAAGGGGTCTGGGTGTATGTGTCATCTTCATCATAATTTCATCCTCGTCACGACGTGCAGGTCGCCTACGGGAGTCAAATCACAAAGACCTGTACCCAGTGAGATGAACCTGTCCTCGGATACACATGGCACTAAAAGCCATAAGCCATTTAATTTCCTCTTTTTGTCGCCGTAAGAACTATCTGTATCGGTTCGACGTAAAGCAGCTTGTAAAATAAATAATATTGTTCCGGCTTGATCGAGACCCATTCAACCACGCTCTGCTACCACTTGTTCCGGGGATACCGTGGTGGACAGAGGTGAAAGAAGGTGCGGGCATGAATGGGTCTATTTAAGACAGTCGAAAGATTATGTTAAATTAGTGTTATATTTCTTTTCTCGGATATCTTTTTTTTAAAGGCCAACTTTATAATTCAGGTGCAAAAGTTCATAAGATAGTGTAACAAATTTAGGAAATCGAATAACAACAACCTTGAGCTTGAAGCTCCCTAATTATACTTTCTCCATGAGCGCTGCGGCTGCTTTAAGAAACAGTCAAGGAGACGAACCTCCCAATTTCTTTTACAGAGTATTCAAAATACACATTGTTTCAAGAACACCTTTTGCTCCAAAAAATTATCTAGGAGATTACTCTGCGAACCTTATACCACACCGCTCTTTCAAACGCACCATTTAACCACAACAGAGTGCCTTTTCTCTAATAAAATTTTACACTTGGAAACCTAATTCCAGAAGGGTCCAGACCTATCAAAGGCACAACCTATAGGTTACAATTCAAACAGTATTCACTGTCTTAGACACTCAACAGTCTAACCTCTTAACATAAAACAATGAAATTGAATTTTACAGGGGTATCGAATACCCATTCTACCGGGCCATTGTGGAAAACAACAGGCTAAAGTTATTGACCCAAAAATCGAAATGATATGGAGGCAGACACTTGCACTCCTTGAAATTTGCAATTTAAAAGATTAAAACCCTATTTGGGCTTCTGGCCCGAAGTTACAGAGGCTAAGCCTAAATTACCGAGGTGACTAGATGGAGAGAATATTTAAATTACAAAGATTTCAAACTGAAACAAGTTACAAAATCATAGTCACCTCAAAATCAAGTTGATAGGGAACGCGAGAGGGTATCGCACTTTCTATTGCCTGGTTTCGGCTAAGTTCTATTCACTTGTTAAAATTTACATTTTAGAAAGTTAAAGTTAGATTAGTAAAGGTTGGAAACCTTCCCCTCGAGATAGCTGTTAAAGACTATCATTTAAATAGGACTGCCATTACCTGGAGATGCTGGATTACTCGGCGATGGACGAGGCTCCCCACCTCCTTTATAAGGACACACACTAGACTGGGGCGATTTATAAAACCACCTGGTCGAAAATTTGCCAGCTTTTATACACTAGAGGAAGGTTCTATAGAGCTTTGAGCTAAGGCTCGATACACCCCCTATTTCCACTGGGTAATTAAATAGATACAAGATAGATGTGATTGTTTGAAAAA